>NC_086317.1:377833645-377986145 GCF_036172605.1 Pelobates fuscus | reverse complement strand
AAAGAGGGAAGTGCTCATGCCATTGTACAGAACACTGGTGAGACCTCACTTGGAGTACTGTACACAGTACTGGAGACCCTATCTTCAGAAGGATATTGATACCTTAGAGAGAGTTCAAAGAAGGGCTACTAAACTGGTTCATGGATTGCAGGATAAAACTTACCAGGAAAGGTTAAAGGATCTTAACATGTATAGCTTGGAGGAAAGACGAGACAGGGGGGATATGATAGAAACATTTAAATACATAAAGGGAATCAACACAGTAAAGGAGGAGACTATATTTAAAAGAAGAAAAACTACCACAACAAGAGGACATAGTCTTAAATTAGAGGGACAAAGGTTTAAAAATAATATCAGGAAGTATTACTTTACTGAGAGGGTAGTGGATGCATGGAATAGCCTTCCAGCTGAAGTGGTAGAGGTTAACACAGTAAAGGAGTTTAAGCATGCGTGGGATAGGCATAAGGCTATCCTAACTATAAGATAAGGCCAGGGACTAATGAAAGTATTTAGAAAACTGGGCAGACTAGATGGGCCGAATGGTTCTTATCTGCCGTCACATTCTATGTTTCTATGTTTCTATGTAAGTGCTTCTAACCTCTCTCACTCTCTATTCTTACCCTAACCCTTGGGGTAAGGGTTAAAATAAAGTGTGAGAAATCACTATTTAGTGATATTCCCCTATTGTGAAATATCACTAAATATGAACAAGTCCCTAATCCTAACCCTAATTTGAACCCTAACATTAACCCTAAATGTCCCATGTCCTATGCTTAGTGAATGCACTAACTATAATGAAAGTGTAAATCTAGTTTTACTTACCTTCCAAGACCTGGCTGTGGAGGAGTAGCAGGAGTGCTAGCATGCATGTGCAGCACAGGATCCAGCTGATTCCCCTCCCCGGAAGTGACGAGGGTATAGAAATCTGACAGGTATAGCAGATTGATAGAACACCGGGCCCCCTGACTGACTCGGGCCCTCGGTCCATGACCGATTTGCCCGACCTGTCAGTCTGCCCCTGATTGTCAGGCATTTCTACCGTAGTATGAATGCTCGCTAACTCTCGAGGTAGGAGCTAGATCTAGGACCAAAGATGACAGCACGTAGCAGACCTTCACTTTAGACATGCTGGAAAGAGGATTGGACAATAATGTGGCAGCTAGTGGCAATCCTTACATTATTTAGGGATGTCCCAGAAAATGTAAGCCTGGGCTTTAGTTTAATGCTCAGTGTCGAAATCTGCTAGCTAGTATCCAATTGCCCACTCACCCCTCAAAGTTGTTCTCTGAAGTGGAAATCAATCAATAAATTGATTATTTTGTGTACCTGCCCCGTGCCAAATGAAAGAAACAGTGCGTGCACGCTCCCTGAAGTAATTCACACCAGACACAAGTTTCAGGTTAATGAAGAACTTGAGGAATGTTTATTAGAGGGGGTGGCATGCCCCTTATAAAGCAAAATTACATCATAAGCATTGTCAGAGATAACATTGATTTATACATCAATAATTGGTTAGGGGTTAGGTGGTTGATTCATTGCTCGTCCTACCGGGTGTGATGTCACTGGCATCTTGTGGGTCTCCCCCAGATTCCAGCGCCATCTTGTTAGTAAGGGTGTTTTTCGATGACTAAGGGAAACTCCCTGGACCTAGCGGCCATTTTAGGTAAATCATGTGAAACGATAAATGCTGATCAAAGCTATATAAAGTAAATAGACATTTTACTAACTAAAAGAAATCAGGATAATATTTCATGTCCACAACATTCTCTAATTTTCTAAATGTGTTCTGATATCTGGCAGTTCATTTTTTTTATCAAATAAAATTACTCGTGCTGCTGCTGCTCCCCCTTTTTAAAAATGCCTTTTATTAAAGTGGTTTCACTCTGCCTGTGAATACACCCACTACCTCCACAGATACAAACTGCCTTCAAAATAAATCTTTGTTTAAATTTTATAAAAGTATTCTAAAATGTAGTGGTGGTTTCTGTAATCTTTTAAAATACCAGGCCGGGCAAAACCACTAATGGCGTTGGTTTTGCAATGCCTGGCTGAGCCTTGCGGTGTGGCGATGCCCACTACATTCTCAGATGCATATGGCCTTCAAATCTTTTTTCTAAATTTCTACAAGTATTCTAACATGTGTCAGTGGTGTTTTTAAATACCTTTAATGGAAGTTATTTCCCCATACCTGGTTGAGTTTTGCAGTGTCTCTACGCCTGCTACCTCTGCAGTCGCAGTTGGGATAAGTTGATAGGGCACTGGTTATTTCTACCCTGATGATGGATGGCCGCTCTCGCTACAGAGCTAATGTGTGTGAAATCTTTGTTCTTCTGAGGGTGGAACAGGTGGGTGGGTCATGAATTGTCCATTTACTATTTTCTTCCATTTTTTTACAAACCCCCTTTTTTAAATTAAAATTACTTCTTCTTCTTCTGCCTCTTCTTCATTAATTTACAAGATTGCAAAAGGACAAACAATTATAATAAAACTCACTTAATTTTTCAATACAGATATAGTATTATAATTATGATAGCCCACAACTGATATTGCAAAAATGCCAGTTTTGTCATTTGCAGTACACTAATAGATGAACATTTGTACCATTTTGGTTTGTCTGAATCGTTTTTCCAGAAAGGATCACCTGGATGAAATTCGGCCACACCGAAAAACACTACGTGGACAAAATTTGGTTCCTTTGAAACAAAAAATCTTTATGGGACAAATTGATTCAGACAAGCCAAGCTTTTTTATTCGTGCACAAGTCTGGTAGTATGGTCTTTATGGATGGATATACATTGCACAACATTTTTCAATAAACCTGTTTTGTTTATAAAGTCAATTTTTTTTTACAAACTTAATAAAGGGTAAAGCGTTTGATTTGTTTAAAAGAGGATGGATACGTTTATAGTAAGTGAAAGAGACAGCAATATAGGGGAAAATGTCAGCTGGATGTCAGAGGTGACAGGTATTTTGACAGCTGATGTTAAGTGATAACACAGTGAGGAAAGTAGTTTGAGATTTGATTTATATTGTGCTGTACAGGTTATTGAGTTTGTTATCACATAAAGTTGCACATTTATTTAATCATTGTGATGTTTATTGGCCAGAATTCTATCACACTCTGCAAAATTAAAAGTTTGTGACTTATTTCTTTATTGTTTAAATAATATTTAACCTGCTTAGTGGATAGCGATATGGGGTGGAGAGGGGAAAAAGTATGAATGAGGAACAATGGGCAAGGAAGGATACATAAGAAAGGATAGTGGCATGGGTCAGAGAGAGAGACATGGCCACTGAAGGAGGTTTGTGGACTTGGCTGGAGATGACATGGGACATGGCTGCTTAGAGAAATTTATTATAGAAACATGAATTGGGAGAGGTAAAGGGATGGAGATATAGGTTAAATTGGAAACATAAGAACATGGATAGTGAAGGACAGTAACATGACTGAGGGACAGGGTTAGTCACAGTTTTCTGTAATATGAACAATGTTATTCCATAGGTAACGATCCCATTGAGGGATGATGTATTGCTGCCTGGGATTGGTGGGAGCAGAATATGTATACATGTTACAATGTATACAACTTTTTATTGGTTTTATGCATGACAGTGAGTCATGCCTGAAGTGAGTTTTCATAGAAATAATAGTGGCTATGTACTAGGAGTGGAAATCCTCAAGGATAAGAGATAAAACTGGAAAACCTGGATTTATAACTCCAGGTATGCATATTTGAGTAAGTTGTACAAGTTGAACTACCAGATAGACAAACTGAAGGGATTAGTATAAATTACATTCAAGATGTATGGGAACCCATCTATAAAAGAGGGCAGGGAAATGTTGACAATCAGTTCTAGAGGTAGATTGAGATGGATGGGTAGTGGCTGTAAATGAGCAAGACAGACAAAGACAATTGTGACAGGTTAAATGTTAGTAGCAGAGACTGGTAGCTAAATTATTTAAATGATTAGTCGGGTAAGAAAATGGTTATTGGCAGTGTGACAGAGCTTCCTGTACCCCGGCTGGGTACCTCCGCCAAGCTCGCTTCCTAGCTGGAACTGGGAAACCTGAAGCGCGTCTGCCCCAGTCGTCGCAGCTTAACTGGGGTACTTCTGGAACTTTTCCGCCCAACCAGGCTGCGGCTCTCCTTCCAGGCAGGTATCGTCCCCTCTGCCTATTCTGCTACAGCCTTTCCTTCAGGCAGGTAGAGTCCATTCTGCCTATTCTGCTGCAGCCTTTACTTCAGGCAGGTATTGTCCATTCTGCCTATTTCTCTGCAGCTTTCCTTCCAGGCAGGTATCGTTTCCTCTGCCTATTCCTCTGCAGCTCTGCTTACAGTGATTGCTATTGCCTTTACAATGTACAGGGATTTATAATAACCTAATAACATATTTATAATGGGGTGGGGAAGACAATAATAAACACAAAACATCTCTCCTGCCTGCAGAAACAGTAGTTAGCAAATCTATTCAGGTAGTGCATACAACTATTGCTAAATCCTTGCAACCAACAGGTGGCGCTGTGGAGGCTCCATAGCCAAATCCACCTAATTGTTAGAAAGCATTAGCAGGACAGGAGAGCACACAAAACATACAACAACAAAACAACAATACACACCCTGCACCTATAATCGGTAATGGGTAAGAAAAAAATATAAGAATAGTCCAGGGACCTACATAAGCAGTCTGTCTAAAGCTAGAGGTGATGATGACTACCACCACAGGCAGAGATTATAGGCAGAGAATAATATGGAAAATATTATCTCTAATTCCCAAAGAGTTAGTTTCTTCTCATCCTCCGTAAGCTCTGTCTACAAGTTATTGCTTTCTCCTGGTGCTCCTCCTAACTCTCTCACCGCTCTTTTAGAGTTTCTTTTTCTGGCTCTGCCTCTTCCCCCCAACTCCTCTCCATTGGCGTCCCCCAAGGTTTAGTCCTTGGTTCCCTACTGTTCTCATTCTATACTGTCTCCCTTAGTAAACTCATCAGCTCCTTTGGCTTCCAATATCACTCCTATGCAGATGACACGCATATATATCTGCCCTCCCCTGATCTCTCCTTGCCCCTCTTGACTAGTGTCTCTGACTGCCTCTCTGCTATTTCTAACTAGATGGCTGCCCACTTCCTTAAACTTAGCTTGTCCAAAACAGAACTTCTGGTCTTTCCTCCCTCAACTGTTGCTACTCCCGTTTCTGTCTTCCTCAACGTTAATGGTGCTATCATCAGCTTCCCCACACAGGCTCACTGCCTAGGTGTTCTCTTCGACTCCAACCCCTCCTTCACCACTCATGTCCAGTCGATCGCCAAATCCTGCGCTTCCATCTCAAAAACATTGCGCATCTGCCCCTACTTAACGACAGATGCGGCAAAGGGGCTCGCCTTGACTACTGCAATCCGATTCTCAGTGGATTTACGTGCTCCCAACTTGTCCCATTGCAGTCCATAATGAATGCAGCGGCGGGGCTCATCTTCCTGTCTGCCCGCACTTCCCACGCCTCACCCCTCTGCCAGTCCTTGCATTGGCTTCCCATAAGATATAGGGCAGTGTTAATTTTGGTGGCAAATTTCAATTTAGTTTTAGTCACAGTCTTTTGATTAAAAAGCCATTTTAATTTTAGTCGTAGTTTAGTAATCTAAATTGTTTTAATTTTAGTCTAGTTTTAGTCGATTAAATCTCCAGTAGATTTTAGTCAACACAACTAAAATCTAATGGGTTTAAATAAAGCCTCTATCTGTCTCTTTTGCCTCTTCCCCAGCCCCTCTGTGTCTTTTTGTGTCCTCCCAACCTCTCTAGGTGTCTTTCTCCCAAGCCCTGGTCTGTCTCTTTTGCCCCTTCCATAGCCCCTTTGTGCAGTATTAATTTTGGTGAACTATGACTTAAACTAAAGTTCAGTTTAGTTTTAATCATAGTCTTTTGACTAAAATGCCATTTTAGTTTGAGTCGTACTTTAATAATCTTAATTGTTTTAGTTTTAGTCTAGTTTTAGTCGACTAAATCTCAAAATTTTTTAGTAGACTAAATTTTTACCAAAATTGTTAGTCGACAAAATTAACACTGATATAGGGGTCAATATAAAATTCTGGTTCTTGCTTTCAAATCTCTACATAATGCTACTCCCACCTATCTATACTCCCTAACACACAAGTATGTCCCGTCTAGGCCCCTACGTCTATCCTCTGTTTGTACTCCTACCTCTGACACTCACATTCAAAACTTCTCTAGGGCTGCACCTTTCCTGTGGAAATCCCTTTCCATTAGTTGCTCACCTAGTCTCCACTCCTTTTTTAAAACTCACTTTTTTAAAACAGCGTATCAATTAAACTGTTAATGGCTCTCAACTGATTCATCTCCTTCAACTGTCCTTTAAAAAAAAAAGCAAAAAAAAAAAAAACACACTAAGTCTTCATTGAATACTATTCTACCAATTTACTTCCTTAATACAATGGAACCTCGGAACTCGAACTTAATTTGTTCCAGAAGGCTGGTCCAGTTAACATTTCCCATCGGAATTCATGTAAATTTGATTAATCCGTTCCAGATCCCCAAAATTACAAAATTTTAATAAAAAGTTTACTGTTTAATAATGCCTTACATGCATAAAATCACATAAAAATAAAATAATACTGTAAACACAATATACAGTAAATTAAATTAAAATGTCACTTCACTTTAACTGTAATCACGAGAGTTGATGGTGTAAGTCGCCTTCCGTAATTACAATAGATGACTATTCTAGCGTTCTTTCCCTTGATCGTTTCACACCATTGACACCTGGTTAAGGCTCACTGGACCTTTTCTTCACTAAAAATGTGTCTATTGAGACTTGCTGTTGCCTGTGTTTTAAATGTGTCTAAAGTGAGACATAGCATTATCATTGAACATGTTCGTGGCATGACTTACAGCAGCTTTATCAGGTTGATATTTTTCAACAAAATTTTGCACTTCAACCCACTTCGCACACATTTCTTTGATCAGTGCACTAGGAACATTTTCCTTCCTTCCTTCCTCCTCCTCTGAAGACAATTGCTCAAATGCCCTATTTTGCTGCTCCCTCTGAAGATTTTGGAGATCTTCTGTGGTGAGTTTGTTTTGGTGATCCTCCACTAACTACTCCACATCTTCATCATTCACCTCTGAGCTCATTGATTTTCCCATAGACACAATATCCTCAACAACAGGAGCATCCTGTTCAATACCCTCGTAGACGCTTTCTGGCCACAATTTCCTCCAGGCTCAGTTCATGGCCCTATAAGACACATCTACCAATGATTTATCTATGAGGTGTAAACAATGTAGGATATTAAAATGATTTTTCCATAACTCTCTAAGGGTTATCTCTATGTCTGAGCTTACTTCAAAGCACCTTTGCAACAGTGCTTTGGTGTAAAGCTTCTTGAAGTTTGGAATTACTTGCTGGTCCATGGGCTGGATAAGAGGAGTTGTATTGAGGGTGCAAAAACTTCACAGTAATACAACTGAATTCCTCCATCAATTTATCCTCCAATCCTGGAGGGTGAGCAGGAGCATTATCCATAAGAAGCAGAGCTTTGTGTAGCGGTACTTACCCTTTCCAGGGGCCGGCCGGGGTCCTCTGTTCAAGGCGCACGGTCCTGCTGCTGCACGAGCCGCGCACGGCTCATCCGACGGCTGCAACAGGAAGGCGGGCATTGACCGCGAGAAGTGGTCACGTGTCCCGCCTGACTCTAAGAGCGCGCCGCGGGTCTTGGGCGCGCTCTTAAAGGGACAGTGGGAGCCTAAATTGGCAAAGGCCTCCCATTGGTCCCTGTCATGCCACACTCCCCATACACTTACCTTTTGGGGGCGTGGATGTGACAGGGGCCAATCAAAATAGATGTTAAGGCATATATACTCACTTTTTTCCCTTAGTTCCTTTCCCTATCGTGGTTTCTGTTACAGTTCCCTTTAGCGCTTGTTGTGTTCAGTTGTGTTCCTTCGTACTTGACCTTGGCTTTGTTTCTGACTACGTTATCTCTTTATCATTATCTGTTCTGGTTGCCGGCTTGCTGTTTACTGTGTACTGTCTCTTTGTGCCCTTGACCTCGGATCGCTCCTGACTCCTGACTCTGTACTCCTCTCATATACGTCGAGTCCGGCCATTCTAAGGTCCGGTAGACGTATCTCCCCTCTGTATTGTCTTCTGTTGTGTTGAATCCTGCGTGTTGGGGTATATTTTCGTTACACCTTGACAGGCAAGTTTTTTTCATGTAGGTATTTTTTAACACTTAGCCCAAACACCTCATGAACCCACTCAATAAAAAATTGCCTGGTAACCCAAGCTTTGCTGTTAGCCCTCCACATCATCTGCAATTTGCTTATCAGGACATGTTTTTTCTTAAATACCCTCTGGTTCTCCGAGTGGTAGACTAGCAAAGGTTTCAATTTAAAATCCCCAATTGCATTCCCATACAACAACAGGGCTAGCCTGTCCTTCATTGGCTTCTGCCCTGGCAATGATTTCTCCTCCTTTGTTATGTAGGTCCTTTTTGGCATTTTCTTCCAAAACAGGCCTGTCTCATCACAGTTAAACACTTGTTGGGGAACAAATTCCTCAGCAAATTTCCTCTTGGGTTGGTTAATATCCTTGGGACCCGTGGTGAGTTTTTGCAGACTGAATGGAGCTCTATGTGAAAACTCAATTAAATGTATTTAAGAGTTAGTGGAGCTCTATTTGAAGTCTAATTGGAACTGTATTTGAAGACTGAATTGAACTCTATTTGAAGACTGAATGCAACTCTATTTGAAGGCTGGATTGAACTCTATTTGAAGACTGAATTGAACTCTATTTGAAGACTGAATGGAGCAGTTTGCTGACAGCATGGAGCAGGGCCGCCATCAGGGGGTGACAACCATAATGGTTGTCACGGGCCCGGCGGCCCTGAGGGGCCCAGCCGTCCAGGCCCCACGTGTGGGGCCCATTGGGTGGCCCACACACTTAGGGCCACCCGATGGGCCCTATATCTTCAGGGGCCCGGTCAGCGCTGTGGCCGTTGTATAGCGCGACCGGGCCCCTTAAAAAAAAAAAAAAAGCAGCCGCAAGTGCTGCTGGGAGGAAATGGTCACTTCCTTCCAGCACACTCCGCGCGGGAGGAGCGTGCGCGCGCCAGTGAAGAGGGAGAGCCAGGCAGTGAAGAGGCAGCCGCGCCGACTCCCTTCATCCCCAGCCACCCTCCTGCAAAGAAAAGGTAATAGACAGGAGGGTGGCTGGAAAATGAGCTATGTCTGTCTACGTATGTCTGTCTGTCTGTCTGTATGTGTATGTCTGTCTGTATGTATTTCCGCTATGTAAATAGTCAAGCTGTTTTGAGAACGTTCAGCTGACACTCTCAGCCAAAGAGCCCTGTCTCTATAGCATGGATCGGTACCCTGGTTCTGCTTGGTTTGCTGCTCTTGTTAGTATTTTTTGTCCAAGGAGATCCTCCTAGTGACCCTCTGTTCTATGATTGGACAACCTGAGCAGACCTGTGCAAGTATATATTTTCTTTATATTTGTGTATATTAACCTGCACAGTTAACATATATGTGGTGTTTTCCCAATATATATATATCTGCATTTATGCACATATTTGCATGACACTTTTGCATGCTTGGCACATTGTATTGTACAATTTAGCTATCCTATATATTTATTTTGCGCACCTATGTTTTATTGTTTATCTTTAGACAGACTGCTTATGTAGGTCCCTGGACTATTCTTATATTTTTTTCTTACCCATTACCGATTATAGGTGCAGGGTGTGTATTGTTGTTTTGTTGTTATATGTTTTGTGTGCTCTCCTGTCCTGCTAATGCTTTCTAACAATTTGGTGAATTATATCAGATTCCCCTGTAGGTTGCTGCATTTGTTTGTTTAATTATCATTTTCTCCATACTTTTGCGCCACCCTATTCTATTTACATTTTATACTGTCTGTATGTATGTCTGTGAATGTATGCATGTATGTCTGTCTGTATATGTATGTCTATGTATGTCTGTCTGTCTGTGTATGTATGTCTATCTGTCTATGTATGTATGTCTACGTATGTCTGTCTGTATGCATGTATGTCTGTCTGTATGTCTGTATGCATGCATGTCTGTGTGTATGTATGTATGTCTGTGTGTATGTCTGTCTGACTGTATGCATGCATGTATGTCTGTATGCAAGTATGTCTGTCTGTAGGTATGTCTATGTATGTATATATGTATGTCTGTATGTCATTATATATGTATATATGTATGTCTGTAAGTCAGTATGAATGTATGTCTGCATATTATTATGAACGTATGTCTGTGTGTATGTGTATAGGGATGTCTGTATGCATGGATGTCTGTCAGTATGTCAGTCTGAATGTATGTATGTATGTCTGTATGCCATTATGAATGTATGTCTGTGTATGTCTGTATGCCATTATGAATGTATGTGTGTATGGATGTCAGTGTCTGTATGTCTGTCAGTATGTCTGCATGTATGAATATATGTGTGTGTGTATGTATGTATGTCGGTATCTGTATGTATGTGTCTTTATGTCCTCGTGCATGTGTGTCTGTATGTATGTTAGTATGTGTCTGTCTGTCACTATGTATGCCTGTGTGTATGTCCCAGTATGTGTGTTAGTATGTATGCCTGTATGCGTGTATGTCTGTTTCAGTATGTGTGTCTGTTAGTATGTATCTGTGTCCTTTTGTATCAGTGTGTGTGTTTGTGTCTGTGTGTGTATTCCTGTGGGCGGTATTTGGAGGTGGACCCAGTGCAGTGGCGGATTCAGGGGGGGGGCAACGGGGCAATTGTCCCCCCCCCGAGAAAACTGACAGTCTCCCTCTCCCCTGCCAGCACATGCAGGTGCTAGCCCTGCAATGTGCCTGCGGACCGGAGGGGAGATCAGAGATCTCTCTCCCCGGTCCGCAGGCATTATGCTGGCAGCCGGCGGGGGAGGGAGAGAGGACCCAGGAGCTCAGCCTGCAGCTCCTCCGGGTCCTCCTCTTGCGAGCTTGGAGCGTTGCCGCGGTTACCACGGCAACGCTCCAAATCTCGCGAGAGTGAACTCTAGCCCTGGAGCTACGGGCTAGAGTTCACTCACCCAGGGCCGTCTATAATATGAATAGGACCCTGGGCAAAGAATTTTCTTGGGCCCCCTAGGCCATGCCCCTCCCCGCCCCCCCCAATTACGCCCAACCCCAATCACACTGACAGACCTTCTGACACATACACAGACAGACAAATATATTAAAACATTCGCAGATACATACTGACACACATACACTGACACACAAATATATACTTCATTACATTCAGACATACTGACACACACACATACATACATACAAATACACACAGACACATACACTGACATATATACTGAAACACACACAGACACATACACTGACAGATGTATTGACACACACACAGACATTCTGACACACACACATGGATACTAACACACACAGACATACTGACACACACAGGCATACTAACATACACACCGACAGGCATGCTGACACACACACACACACACACACTGACATACACACAGACATACTGACATACACACACACAAACATACTGACACACACAGGCACACAGACATACTGACATACACACACACACACTGACATACACACACACACAGACATACTGACATACACACACACACAAATATACTGACATACACACACACACAAACATACTGACACACACACACACTGACACACACACACAGACATACTGACACACACACAGACACTGACATACACACACATACATACTGACACACACACACAGACATACTGACACACACAGACATACTGACACACACACACACACACAGACATACTGATACACACAGACACATTTAGCCACCCTCCAGGTTCTTACCTTTTCCTGGAGGGTGGTTTCCCTGGGGTCCAGTGGCAGGCTGAGGCAGATGGGAGTTCTCCTCTGGAACTCCCCTCCTCCTGCCTTTCTCCTCCCGCGCGGCTATTATCTCCGGTGGGAGGAAGTGACGCGCGGCACTCACTTCCTCCCAGCCGGTACAGGAAGGGGCCCGGTCGCGCTGTTTAAGCGTCACAGCGCCCGACCGGGCCCCTGCTCACACATGCTTACCGGGTGGCCCTTAGTGCATGGGCCACCCGGGGGGCCTCCTTAGTTGGCGGGCCGGTGCGGCTCTGTGCATATTATAAAAAAGCCCCCCATGCCTTATAACACACTCTCACACCCTACACACACATTGCCCCTCCCACACATATACTGCCCCCCCATTCACACACACTGCCCCCTCATACACACACTGCCCCCATACACACACACTGCCCCCTATACACACATTCTGCCCCCCATACACACACACTGCCCCCATACACACACACTGCCCCCCATACACATACACTGCCCCCTATACACACATACTGCCCCTATACACACATACTGCCCCCCATACACACACACTGCCCCCCATACACACACACTGCCCCCCCATACACACACACACTGCTCCCCATACACTCACACTGCTCCCCATACACACATACACTGCCCACATACACTGCCCCCCATACACACACACTGCCCCCATACACACATTGCCCCCCCCCATACACACATACACTGCAACTGTCACATACACATACTGACACACACATACACTGCCCCCCTAACACACACACTGCACCCCTGACATACACTGCAACCTTCACACACTGTCCCTCTCACACACACACACTGCACCCCTCACATGTTGCACCACTCACACACACCACTGCTCCTATGCCCTATGACAGCCCCATTTCCCAGCAGACCTCAGGTAAGTTGTCAAACTGTTCTTAAACGGTTTGACTACTTACTCTGGGAGGGGGTCCCGGCACTATTGGCATTGAGCTGTAGTGGTTATTGTGTCTGGATTATTTAGTTAAATAATCTACAAGTGCCCCTCCCGAGATCAGGCTCTGGATCCGCCACTGACCCAGTGGGCATATTTGGAGGCGGGCCCCAGGGGGCCCAGACCCTGAGCTGAGTTAGGGGCCCCAACATTTCTGGTGGTGGCCCTGGCATGGAGTTCTATTTGAAGACTGAATGGAGCTGTTTGCTGACAGAGAATGGAGCTCTATTTGAAGACTGAATGGAGCTATTTTCTAAAAGAATGGAGCTCTTTTTGAAGAATGAATGGAGATGTTTGCTGGCAGAATAGAGCTCTATTTGAAGACTGAGTTGAACTGTATTTGAAGACTGAATTAAACTCTATTTGAAGACTGAATGCAACTCTATTTGAAGACTGAATTGAACTCTATTTGAAGCCTGAATGGAGCTCTGCTGACAGAATGGTGCTATGCTGACTGAATTGAGCTCTGCTGACTGAGTGGAGCTGTTTGCTGACAGAATGGAGCTTTTGCTGGCAGAATGGAGCTCTCCTGACAGCATGGAGCTCTGCCGACAGCATGGAACTGCTTGCTGACACAATGGAGCTTCTGCTGGCAGAATGAACCTCTGCTGACAAAATGGAACTGTTTGCTGACAGAATGGAGCTATTTACTGACAGAAGAGAGCTGTTTCCTAACAGAATGGAATGGTGATGCATCATACTAACGAGGTACCAACGAGTTTACCAATGAGATTAGCATAGAGGTGAATGCCGTGTGATGTGTTCGGGTACCGAGGATCATTCACGTACCAAGACATTTTTTACGTGGAATTTTAGTGCAGCTTCTGAATTGTTCGGGTTCCAGGGGTTTGAGGGATTGGTATGAAAGAGAAAAGAAAATCTAATAGTGCAATAAAACCAAAATAGGTAGCAGCCGATAAAAAAGGTCTATATGGTCCTACTCACGTTTTTGAGAGCTAAATACTAGCTCTAGTATAAACAGCATACAGTATGTCATGCCTTAACTATGGTATCCTCTTACTTCCTGGTTCCACGGAGCCTAGCCACACCCCTTTATGACACGGTCTCCTTATTTAATCCGACCGCACCAGCTGATCGACGCTGGATTATTGAACTACGTTCCGTACTCACGAACCGGCTACAACTTCGTTGTGAAAGCCTCTGTTACCGGACCGGACTGGAAGACTTCAAGTTCCCTTCACTTCTCCTCATCCACGACTAAAGCTGACTCTCTCCCTTCATGATAACCGCCTCTGAGGAGATCTCGGGAACCAGTGTTCTATGTGCCGGAAGCTAAGTAAAACCTCTGTGATAAGCGTTGCATCTCAAAGCCGTTATTTCCTGTCTCCAAAGTCCTTCGATAAAACAAAACAGTTACAGCTAACTTCAACTCATACTCTATATCAGTTAGCTGCATCTGTCTTGCTTCAGTTAAATACTATGGAACGGCTATTGTAACTTCTTATCACCTAATTCATTAATACTACTAAGAGACTCTTTCTGATTCAGTGTCTGCTAATTACTACCGTTTACTACTTAAAGCTACAGTGCCTGTAATTGTGGACTTCAGTTATCGTTTACTACTTAAAGCTACAGTGCCTGTAATTGTGGACTTCAGTTATCGTTTACTACTTAAAGCTACAGTGCCTGTAATTTTGGACTTCAGTTATCGTTTACTACTTAAAGCTACAGTGCCTGTAATTGTGGACTTCAGTTATCGTTTGCTACTTAAAGCTACAGTGTCTGTAATTGTGGACTTCAGTTATCGTTTACTACTTAAAGCTACAGTGCCTGTAATTGTGGACTTCAGTTATCGTTTACTACTTAAAGCTACAGTACCTGTAAATTGGACTTAACGTCAATACCTTTTACTTTTTATAATAAATATTCAAACTATAAGAAATCTGCAGTTGTGTTCCTTCATAACAAATGTTTAGACGTGACACAGTAGTATAATCCCAACCTATGGGATACGTGAGGGAGTGTTGTAAGTAGATATCTTGTCAGATGGGGACCATATGTGACATAAAAAAAACAATAGTGCTCAATGTGATAAAACCAGGATAGTGTATAAAAATACCAAATGGTTACTCACATTTAATTGGGCAGACGCACTGCTCAATGATAGGGCGTAAGTGGTATAATCCCCACCAAGGATGCTTTGGAGTAGTATCTCACTGGAACAAGTAAAACTCAGATGCCAGGTAGTAAAATAATAAAAACGGTAAAAAAGATAAAATGTCTAACTCACAACAAAGTAAGTGGCCAAAATACCATTATTAAAATACAGTTAGTTAATATTTCTCCTCTTAGGGCTTTCTCAAGTGGACACAATTACATGTTTGTTAGTCCACCCATTGTAAAGGGCTACTGAATGTGTTGGCGCTATATAAATATAATAATAATAATATATATATATATATATATATTTTTTTTTATAATTACATTTTGGTTCACAGACATAAATGAACAGAACATCAAGGTAATTCGGACATTCAAAGTAATAACATTTTGTACAAATACAATGAAATGTTCTACAGACTGGTAATATAGGACAGAACATCGTGCTGTGAGCATTTACATTTTGATTAGGACTAAAGGGGGGGAAAGAATGGGAAGGAGACTGGGAGGAGGGGGAATTGAGAAGTTTACATATTTAAATACATATTCATCTACAACTGGAATGTGTGGTACAATAATGTCGCAAGCAGTTATTTGCCGTTGTGGGGTGGGCCGATATCAGAATCATCACTTATTCGGGCTGTTAGGCCATACCATGAGTGTGGTAGTGTTCAGTGGGCACACCAGGTAAAACGTGATGCTAGTATAGGTACTCAATTGTCATCTCAACATTGTACAGTGATCTCCAGATATGAGAACAGCTGTTGATGCTTCTGAGAGTGTGTGGTTATGGGTTCATGGTCTTAGTGACCCCATCCGATATATTCCAGGCTATTCTCCAAATGTTGTTCTTTTGGTTGGCTGCTAGTCTTGCTGCTCATTCCGAGGTTTTGTTTTGGTCCACTAGGTGGATACATTCTTGTACAGTCGGAGAGTCTGTATATCAGTCTCTTAGACAGCTCAATGTGGGTTGAGCAGAGGGTTAGTTATTTTTGGTCAGTGAACAATATTTTCCAAGCCATCTCAGGTAGTATGAGGTTTAGCTCATGTTCCCAAGCTCGGATAAACAATAATTGTTTAATAGTCTGGCCTCTGTTCAGACTTGCATAGAGCAAGGAGATAGCTTTCCGTGCCGGCAAATGTTTTATTAGGATTCACCCGAAGTGCGGCAGCTGTTACTGATGTACAAATTTTGTTGCTGGTATATAATGTTTAATTAACCATACCCTTCATTGGAAGTATGAAAACCGAGCTATATTCGGTAGGTTATAATCTGTTTGTAGCTATGTGAAGGTTATGATTTTGCTTCCCTGAATCAGTTGTGTAATCTACCTGACGTGGGGCCGCTCCCAAAGTCGGAAATTAAAATTGGGTATCACCGATTGTAAAGTAGTGATTGTCATTAGTGATGTCGCGAACATAAAATTTTCGGTTCGCGAACGGCGAACGCGAACTTCCGCAAACGTTCGTGAACCGGGCGAACCGCCATAGACTTCAATGGGCAGGCGAATTTTAAAACCCACAGGGACTATTTCTGACCACAATAGTGATGGAAAAGTTGTTTCAAGGGGACTAACACCTGGACTGTGGCATGCCGGAGGAGGATCCATGGCAAAACTCCCATGGAAAATTACACAGTTTCAGTTTATTAGCATACTTGGGTACAAGCCCTCGGTGGGGCTGGCACCACCACCTGACCACATTTCTTCGTTTCTTCCACTCATACCACTTTTTCCATCTTTGAAGGGGTTTGGCGAAACAAGGAAATAGTCCTCTACTCGTAACAGGGATTAAACTGATAAGAATAGTACTACTTAACACACCTTATAATAACGCAGAGAGGCAACGCAGAGAGAGGAGTCTGAAGAAGAGGAGTCAGAGGAGGAGGGTGGCTTTGAGGAGGTGGAAGACCAAACACAGCAAGCGTCCCAGGGGGCTTGTTGTCACCTTTCGGGGACCCTTGGTGTTGTACGTGGCTGGGTGGAGGAAGAGACCTTCAATGACATCAGTGAGGACAAGGAACGGACATGGCTAGCTTGGTATCCAACCTTGTGCAAATGGGGAGTTTGAGGTTGTGCAAATGGGTTGTTTGGGGTGCGTTAAACAGGGAGTTTGGTCTGTCACTGTGAAGCGGGCGTAACCCTTACACTACCTGATTGATACAACATCATACAGTAGGTCCCCCCCTCATTATTTTTATGGCCCCCACCCATCGCTCACGGGTGGGGGCGGGCGGGAGGACAGTAGGTCCCCCCCCTTATCCTTATTTACTGAATATTCCCCTGTATAACAATGTTTGGCATTTAGTGAATATTCCCTATTCTGCTCTGTGTCAGTGTGTATCAGGGTCTCTGAGGACAGGTGTCAATCCATATCTGCCAAGTGACCCTATGTAGGGGGAACAGTCCCTATTCTGCTCTGTGTCAGTGTGTATCAGGGTCTCTGAGGACAGGTGTCAATCCATATCTGCCAAGTGACCCTATGTAGGGGGAACAGTCCCTATTCTGCTCTGTGTCCGTGTGTATCAGGGATCATTAGGATAGGTGTCAATCCATATCTGCCAAGTGACCCTATGTAGGGGGAACAGTCCCTATTCTGCTCTGTGTCAGTGTGTATCAAGGTCCCTGAGGACAGGTGTCAATCCATATCTGCCAAGTGACCCTATGTAGGAGGAACAGTCCCTATTCTGCTCTGTGTCAGTGTGTATCAGGGTCTCTGAGGACAGGTGTCAATCCATATCTGCCAAGTGACCCTATGTAGGAGGAACAGTCCCTATTCTGCTCTGTGTCAGTGTGGATCAGGGTCCCTGAGGACAGGTGTCAATCCATATCTGCCAAGTGACCCTATGTAGGGGGAACAGTCCCTATTCTGCTCTGTGTCAGTGTGTATCAGGGTCTCTGAGGACAGGTGTCAATCCATATGTCAAGGTGTCAATATGTCATATGTCAGGTGTCAATCCATATCCATTGTGATTTAGGAATGTTAGGTGATTTATGCCGACTCTGCATCGACTGTGTAATTTTCCATGGGAGTTTTGCCATGGATCCTCCTCCGGCATGCCACAGTCCAGGTGTTAGTCCCCTTGAAACAACTTTTCCATCACTATTGTGGCCAGAAAGAGTCCCTGTGGGTTTTAAAATTCGCCTGCCCATTGAAGTCTATGGCGGTTCGCCCGGTTCGCGAACGTTTGCGGAAGTTCGCGTTCGCCGTTCGCGAACCGAAAATTTTATGTTCGCGACATCACTAATGACAATCACTACTTTACAATCCGTGATACCCAATTTTAATTTCCGACAACCAGAATACAGGAGCTGCACTGCCTGTCTGCCTCCGCAAGGAATAGAGGTAACTATGTGATTGTCTGCTTGTGTGTGTGTGTGTGTGTGTCTGTGTGTTTGTCTACCTGTGTGTGTGTGACTGTCTGCCTGTGTTTGTGGCTGTCTGCCTGTGTGTGTGACTGTGTGTGTGTGTGGCTGTGTGCCTGTGTGTGTGTGACTGTGTGTTTGACTCTGTGCGTGTGTGACTGTCTGCCTGTGTGTGTGTGACTGTCTGTGTATTTGACTGTCTGTGTGTGTGACTGTCTGCCTGTGTGTGTGTGTGTGTGTGCGTGACTGTCTGCCTGTGTGTGTGTGACTGTCTGCCTGTGTGTGTGGCTGTCTGCCTGTGTGTGACTGTCTGTGTGTGTGGCTGTCTGCCTGTGTGTGTGTGTTTGACTCTCTGTGTGTGTGACTGTCTGCCTATGTGTGTGTGTATGTGTGTGTGTGTGACTGTCTGTCTGTCTGTGTGTGTGTGTGAGGCTGTATGCCTGAGTGTTTGTGTGCCTGTCTGTATGTGTGTGTGACTGGCTGTGTGTGGCTGTCTGCCTGTGTGTGTGGCTGTCTGCCAGTGTGTGTGTCACTGTCTGTGTGTTTGACTGTCTGTGTGTGTGTGACTGTCTGTGTGTGTGTGTGACTGTGTGTGTGTGTGTGTGTGTGACTGTGTGTGTGTGTGTGTGTGGCTGTCTGTCTCTGTGTGTTTGGCTGTCTGCCTGTGTGTTTGTGTGTGGCTGTCTGTGTGTGACTGCCTGCCTGTGTGTGTGTGTGGCTGTCTGCCTGTGTGTGTGTGTGTGTGTGACTGCCTATGTGTGACTGTCTGGGCAGACTAGATGGGCCGAATGGTTCTTATCTGCCGTCACATTCTATGTCTGTGTGTGTGTTTGTGTGTGGCTGTCTGTGTGTGACTGCCTGCGTGTGTTTGTGTGTGTGTGTATGTGTGTGTGGCTGTCTGCCTGTGTGTGTGTGTGTGACAGGGTGTGTGGGAAGGGGTTAGGAGTGGGGGAGGGGGGGGGCGCTTTGAAGATTTTTCGCACGGGGCGCCCAAAGGCCTAAGGCCGGCCCTGACCCCACATATTAAAAATATATCCCTGAATGTTATGTTTTTGCAAGTATGCATCCAGTTGCTGTTTAAACATCTGTATGGACTCTGATAAAACCACCTCTTCAGACAGAGAATTCCACATCCTTATTGTTCTTACTGTAAAAAACACTGACTGAAAACTTTTTGTAATATACAGTGGTTTCTTTGCAGTGAATTGTAATGAATTTTGGACCAAAGTTTAAACCAAACTCATTATGATGGAAAAATCCTGCAATCCAGTTTGGTTATAATTACCTGAATATTGTATTTATTTGTGACAATACACATTTTTATTTATTTTTTAGCCATTCTTTATTTCTGTAGTCCAGGGCATAACAAGACAGGATGGCAAATACATTCTACAAGAGTACACACAGATGCATGCACAGCAAAACATGTCACAAGTACTGCACATTAAATGAGAAATATCAATTAAATCAGCTGAAAAACAGCTCTATTAGAACAGGAGACTATACAAAATATAGCAGAGTAGAACAGTGTGAGAATATAAGAGTGAGATACCACTGGGAAGCTTAACAAGGTAATTGCAGGTGAGCAGTAGGAGAATAAGGAAAAGATAATGAAGAGAAACCCAGCAATAACATTATGTTAACACAGTAAAGGAGTTTAAGCATGTGTGGGATAGGCATAAGGCTATCTTAACTATAAGATAAGGCCAGGGACTAATGAAAGTATTTAGAAAATTGGGCAATCTAGATGGGCCGAAAGGTTCTTATCTGCCGTCACATTCTATGTTTCTATGTTTCTATAACATTCATAAAAAACTGGCTAAAGATGAAGGTCAGTATTGGCAAAGATAGGGAGGGCTCGGTGTCCACAAAATAGACCAGCTGATGAGGACAGACACAAGACTTTTCACACTATTGTGCAGTCCAGGAGGGTAAGTAAAGATGCTGTGCCAGAGCAAAGCCTCTTCCCAGTCCCAGACAGGAGTAACTGTATTCTCCCATCCTTGAGAATGCAGGCAGCGTGCGTGATCTCCGTTGCTCGTAACATGTGGTCCGCCGTTTCCGCGTTTTTTGTAATAAAGCTGGTCTCCAGATGGACCTCGGTGTAGGAGAAGGGCTTGTGATGGAAGGGACAGCTGCCTTATTAGTAGTGTGGCCTCCCCCCGCGGTGTCTCCTTATGTCCTCAATCTGGACCATAACCCGGTCCACCATCTTCATATTTCACTCCAGGGTAGCCCAGAAGTGGGCAAAGATTGCCTCCAGTTTTGAGATGATGTAGCAAGAGAGATCAGTGGAGTCAGAACACAATAGGACCAGGCTCTGTGTCACAGAATCTGTTGCATTTGCCATATTGCAAGACATAATCCGTCACCGGGTGAGTATGGAGAAGGAAGTCATCCACAGCACTAAGTAGCCCACCGGTGACCAGAATAACCCCCATCTGTCGGGGGTGGGATACGAGACTTGTAATCAAGCGGTTCAGATGGAAGGAGACCGGCTGCATCTCCTACCATGAGTCCAGGCACAGGCCTCAGGACACCCCTACCATAAAAATATACTCCTAAAGATTGGGTGCTTTAGGTCACGAGTTGTCCAAAGTCACTACTCTCACTCAGTGCCTGTGGCCCTGCGAATACGGCAGAATGTTGAGGCAAGTAGTTGAGAATAAAGTGAGGAGCTCCATCAACCTGCATCCCGCTCATGTAGCGGACAGGTCCCGCCCCTCCACAATACAATTTTTTAAGCATAAACTTTACTTTAAAGGAACACTAGTGAACACAAACATGTATTCCTAACACTTTAGTATTAAACTAACTATTTATGTCCCCAGCCCCCCTTAGATCGCAGTAAAAAGATGATTTTACTCACCTTTTCTCCCACACTGCGCCGGTCTCTTCGTGGCTGGCCTTGCCACCTGCTTGATCATCTCAGCCAGTCAAATGCTTTCCTTAGGAAAGGCTTTTTGAGGCTATTAAACATGCACAGCAAAATTCCATGCTGGGGTAATCAGCATCACCTCATTGAGATGCATTGAATCAATGCATCTCTATTGGGAATGTTCAGCATCTCCACGAAGAGCGTGGAGACGCTGAACGCCAGTGTTTCACACTGTGCAGCACTGACCTAGGAAGCAACTCTAGTGGCCATCTGAGTAGTGGCCCCTAGAGGTGTTACTAGGCAGTGTGTACATTAAAAAGCCTGGAGTGACATTCTATACACACACACGCTGTAGTGGTTCTAGTGATTATAGTGTCCCTTAATAATTTTCTTTTGTAGAAAAAGTATATGTACTCTGTATGTGGATGTCTGTGTGTGTGTGTCTATCTGTACTCATACAGGATATATTATATGGGTTAGAATTCCCTTTTTTACCACTAAAGAGAAAATGTGCAAATAACTATGTAATCCTGCTCATCCTTGGAGTGATACTCATCTAATGCAGAGTTTCATTTTATCCCTTCTCAATGTCATTTTACACTGTTTCTTCATTGTCGGCACGCTTCCCTCGTTTTGTCAGTCATCCGATCCGATATCTATCAGGGAGAGGTTAAGCTGCATAATTGCTATACAGAGATATGTGTGGCATTGCCATTTTACTTTACTATTGAGCTTGAAAGGCTTGAGCAGTCTTAAGATCTGTACTCATAGATCTGAATTTACTACATAAAATTTCCTTTTATATTTACTTTTTATACAGATAGCGAAATGGTTCAAATGTATCATTTGATGTTTAAAATTTTATCTCAGTAGGGACAGTACTTCCAGTAGTGCACTGTGCAGGAAAGCACATTGCGTGTAGCATCATAACAGGTCTACAAAGCAGCAGGGCGCATGAACATTTGCAGTTATCCAATTTTCTTTGTTATTGTAACACACATTAAGCACATTAAGAAGGTTTTGATCCTGGTGTGATAATAGTTCTATTAAAGCCTTCTTTCCTGCTTATAGTTAGTACAAAATGCCAAGAATATTGTCAGCAAGACTAAAGTTGTGCTTGTTAAAGTTATTTCAGTGAGGCACCACTTACTTAAAATGTAATTTTGTCTAATGCAAACATATATTGTGTTGCCAGGATGGGGCTGTTCTGGACAATGTGTCCAACTAAAATGAAAATTATAACCAGAACAATGTTTCTTATTTACATAAACTGATTTCCAAACACATTTATTGTAGTTTAAAGACACATTAGTGTGAGTATTATAGGCGTGCGCATGGGGTGTGCAGGGTGTGCCCGGGCACACCCTAATCAAGCCTCCGTGCTGCACTGCTGGCGATTTAGGGCAGACTAACATGTCAGGTCCTCTGTCTATGACCGAGGACCCGACATAGGAGGGGGCCCAGCGGCATTGTTTGCTGTTTCAGTCTGCCCGGGGAGAGAGCCAGCCTACAGTCTGCAGCTCCCCCGGGAGTGAGCTGCAGACTGAGTAGTCTCACGATCTCCAGCCTGTCAGAGTGTTGCCACGGGTTACCACAGCAACGCTCTGACTGACTGGAGATCACGAGACTCACCATGTGGTCTGCAGCTCACTCCCGGCGGAGCTGCAGACTGAAGCGAGAGGGCGCCCACTGGACCACCAGGGAAGGTATTTATAACCCCCCTCTACCCACTGTCACTGCCCCCCTACCCCCTGTCACTGCCCCTCCACCCCCCTTACCCCCTGTCACTGCCCCTCCAACCCCATAACCCCTGTCACTGCTCCTCCACCCCCTCTAACCCCTGTCACTGCCCCTCTACCCCCTGTCACTGCCCCTCCAGCCCCGCACCCCCTGTCACTGCTCCCCCCCCTACCCCTGTCACGGCCTCCCTATCCCCTGTCACTGCTCCTCCACCCACTACCCCCTCCACACACTGTACCCTTTACAATTATGCACACACTGTACCCTTCACAATTACACACACACACTGTACCCCTCGCAATCACATACACTGTACCCCTTACACACTGCACCCCTCGCAATGGCCTATGGTGAGTATTATACACTCAGACACACCAACAATATAGAGCTCATGAAGACATTAGGATAAAAATGAGGAACAGAGGGATTTTGACCAAAAATAGGGACCGTCCTTCTAAATAGAGATACTTGAGAGGTATGATATTTTACAGCTGGTGAGTTGCTAAAAAGGTATATATAGACTCTGTTGAAAACAAATTTATGTTTATGTTCCAGGTTGTATAGCGATGACTTCAAATATTTTTTACATACATTCCATAACTTTTAGCATCTATCATTTCCATTGAGTCAGTCTGCAATACTATTCCCAGATTGTGATTATATGTGTCTTGATACAAAATAAAGGTACATGTCTCAAAACAGGGCTTACTAGACTTAAAGATTTTAGCAGTTCCGAAGTGCCGAACCGAATGCAATTGGTCCAAATTGCCAAAGCAGACACAATTTTTTACTTACCCGAATTTACAAACCGAACCGAAACAATTTTTTGGGCCCATGTACATCCCTAGATGCTAGGCCTTGTAGTTGGAATATTTGGTGAAGAGCCTGAGGCAAGATCATAACAAAAATGTTCTGTTGGCCAGTAACATGGGGTCAGTTCTGGTATAAACTGCACAGAGGATTGGAACAATGCACGACCATTGCTTCATTTGATAAAGAGCTGTGATTAGGCTCTACTCCAGTGGCAGACAGTTGCAGATTTGGAGCCAAAATCCTGAGAACATAAAGGTGAAGGGAGATTATTGTAATTATTGTATACACACTGGACACAGCTGTTTAGCATCACAATCCAATTCCCAAGAATGCAGACTGGGAAGATCTGCAATAGCTCTGTAGTGAGGTTATTTTAATGGAGTGCTAACACTTTTTTTTATTTCTGTATATTTTTAAATAAATTGTGGTTAAGCAAAACAAGATTTTCAGATTGTATTTAACAGAACAGTAACAGAAAACAATGTTCTGTCTTGAAAGGGAACTCTCGAGCATGTAATAAATTTGTAGATCTTTATATTATATATTTTTTTTTACTTTTAGGTGATATTTTGGGTATTCTGTATCTATAGTTATATCAATTGATTTGTCTTCCTACATACATTTTAAGCATACCCTTTATCATTAAGATATAGCACTCTACATGAACATCTGTCAATCTATCTATTAATCCTAAAAACATACACGTAATTAAATAAAATCTGTTATATATTAAAATCCTTATAAAACTGAAATCCGTATTACGTGCTTGCTAATGTTTGATATCTGCGCTAATGGCTACTTTTAGTTCTGGCCCAGAATCAGATACAACACATCATTTCTCTTAAAGGGAATCTCCAGTGCCAGGAAAACAATCCGGTTCCCTCTCCCTCCCACCCCCCAATCCCCAGTTACTGAAGGGGTTTAAACCCCTTCAGTCACTTACCTGAGGCAGCGACGATGTCCCTCGTCGCTGTCTCCTCCTCCGCGGCGCTCCTCCTTCTTACTCCGTCAACCGGTTGGCGAGATTGATCCCGCCCACCGGCCGAGGAGACCCAATGCCGCGCATGCGCATTAGGTCTCCCCATAGGAAAGCATTGAAAACAAATTTCAATGCTTTCCTATGGGGATTTGAGCGACGCTGGAGGTCCTCACACAGCGTGAGGACGTCCAGCGACGCTCTAGCACAGATAATCTGTGCTATAGAGCAGGAAGTTCCATCTAGTGGCTGTCTAGTAGACAGCCACTAGGGGAGGACTTAACCCTGCAAGGTAATTATTGCAGTTTATAAAAAACTGCAATAATTACACTTGCAGGGTTAAGGGTAGTGGGAGTTGGCACCCAGACCACTCCAATGGGCAGAAGTGGCCTGGGTGCCTGGAGTGTCCCTTTAATAGTTGTAACTTTTCAGAATTCACACACTGCAGGAAATAGTGTATGGCATACGGTATGTTTTCTGGTTAGATAAATAATCTTTTTACTCTTGTACTCCTTCTTTTCCCTCATGTGCCTCATTATCAGTTACATGAGATTTGTTTTCAGTTACTGCATCAGAAAAAATACATATCACTCGTTTTAGAGGTCGTTTTCCATTTTCATTGAGAGTTATACGAGTAAGATGTGCTATTAAAGGGTCACCCAAGGACCATGACAACTTTGCATCATTGCAATGGTTGTGGTGCAAAGAATGCTCCACTCCCTGACTACCTGGCCAGACTGGCTTATAACTGCAATGATTTGTAAAAATTGCTGCTGCTTTAAGACTGCCCCCCTGGGTCAGTAAAGCAGACAACTTTCTCTTTTGCTGTCCAAGATATTTCCACATTTTGTGTGGGGAATGTTGAGTACATTTTCCGTTTACTCCCCAGCATGTGTGATTGACGGCACATGAGATCACTGCACACAATCCAGTTTGCAAAACTGTAAAGCCAGCTTTGGGTAGGCTGTAACCAGCCTGGAATATATAGTAAATAGAATCACATAAGATGATGATATTATTATTATTATGATTATGATCTGAAAGATGTTATTGGTTAGTTAACTCGGAAAATTTAGAGTAGGAATGATTGAGTGAGTAAGTGAGTGAATGAATGAATGAATGAACAAATTAGCGTATTAATTACCTAGTCAAAAAAGACAAAAAAAAAGGCATTTTATCATATTAGATGAGATTACAATGGCCATTTTAAGACTATTTATCATTACCATATACTGCTATACTATTCTATAAAAATGAGTGAAAATATGATTTTAACAAGACATTCTATATGTTAAGTATAGCGATTTAGTGTTCTAATTTCTGCTCCAGTGGAGCTGAAAAATAATGAAATCAATAACAATAATGGTGTACTGGCATATTAAACTGTGCAGTGCTGGGTGTATTTTCAAAACAAAATTTTGTTTTTATTTTTTCAGATAACGTACTCTTGATATTTAAAATTAAAATTGTTATTTTTCCAGTTTTCGAATTTAGTGATGGGAAAAACTTTGTAGTTCTTCATTTTACCCCTTGCGACTGGCAGAACAGATTAAAAGCTCTTTTTCGTTTCTAAGACCAAGTATGAGATGCAAACGAGAAATGAATAATGCAAATTCAACAAGAGATAAACTGTCCTTTCTGGCTCGGAGCCATTACAGTGCCATCAGCTGAAATGTCACTTGTAGGCACCAAATTGTCTTGCTAGCTTTGACTGTTTAGATGTACAATATCCTCTTAGGACCATTACAATATTGCTTTTTTATTAACCGTTTAACACATAAAGCTAAAACTTTATATTATATTTCTTAAGCTGTGTGTATAATTATATAAAGATTTTTTACACATACACACACAAACACACATATATTTATACATGCACGCACACATAAGTTCCAGATAAACAAGTAAATGCTCAGTAGAATACATATGAAAAGCGTGACTATCTTTTTTTCCATAGGACATCATTTCAGAAGATAACTGGTTTAAGTCAATGAATTGATGGAAAAATAATTTTGATCCTGCAGAGTTTTCCCATTTTTTTGGAGCAATCATCAACATCTGATCCTTTTCATGCATGTCTATAGCATTTGGCGTGGGCAGTTTATAGAAGGGGCTGCCAAACTCCATCTGCATCAAGCTTCGAAAACAGCAAACAAGCACAAATTTTAATGTAATCTTCAAGTATTTCCTTCAATAAGCACAGCGTGTATCCTGTGTGTGACAGAACCAATTTTACAGCAGTTATGGATTTGACTAGAATGCAGTCACCTCAAGTTTATATATACACCGAAAATGATTGTCAAAGATTAAAGACTTCGCAATCAATTTTACAGTGTTCTGTAGATGTTCTGGATTCTCAGTCACACAAGACAAAGAGACATGTTGATGATTTATTAACATTATTATGATAGGAATGCTGACTATTTCCTGAGCAAAGCAAACTAAAATGTGTTCTGGTCACCCCATCTAAACCCATGCCTGCTCAATTTCACTTACAGAAATAAGAAATGCTTAAATTACCTTTGTATGAAATAAATCTCTATGTATTTCTTGTTCCTTGTCACTTGCTGCACTCAGGGAATATAACTCGGAGATGACTTGGTTTGTTGAGGTATAAAGATATTGAGAAAAACAAAAGACTGAAACATTGTTTTACATCAGGTTCATGGCTATGTTTTTAAAGAAATATATCATAGTTTAAAGAAATGCATAAAACAGGATTCTTCAGGAATAGCCCTCTTTTTTCAGTATCCACATTCACAAAATCAATACATAAATAAATATATATATATATATATATATATATATATATATATATAAATATTTACATATATATATTCAATGTATTACATTTTTATTGAAAAGTTTCAATTTATATTTCAACTGAACATTCGACATTTTACAAATACAGATACGGATAGCACGCCACATGTAGATTACAAAGTCTTCACAAGATAAAGCAAGGAACGGAATATACAGAAAAACTGTTTTGGGGCACAGGATATTCGCTTGTAAAATGGAATATGCGCATATTTAGATTATATCTTTACAGAGACCAGGGCAAATTTAAGTGGAGAACCTGAAATCTGATGCACCATATGTTTGTACACCCTGTGATACCGGAGAAACTGACGGAAGCCAAGCACAGAGAGATGGACACAGGTTTCTTCAGGAAGGAAGAGATTCTTTATTGGATCACCGATCGGGACTCAGAGGGACTAGCGTCACCAAAATACAGCAAATTCTGAGCCCCGGACAATAGTGCAGGCTCCTTATATAGGCATGTAACTCCTCCCATATTAAGCTCCACCCGCACATTCCCTTGACCAATCAACACAAATAAGAATTAACTTCCTGTTTGACCGCATGGCTTGTCCAGCACAATGGAGGAGGGGGAATACTACATCCTGTATTCTTGCACATGCTCCGTACACTACTGATCGTATCTTGCCTCGTGCAACCAACTGATCGATACGTCAGCATATGCACGTACACATGCCACGTGGTAATCTCGGCCTACTAAATTTATTTTTACCGAGATTCCACCACATTCCCCCCTTTGATGCCTCTTGATATTTTACAATTACTTGAGGCATCACTTAACCTTAGTTTTGCTTACACCGCAAGTTACCTTGAACCAGACCAGACTTATCTTATGATGTGAATTTTCAACATTCATCTTCCTGCATTGGTTCTCCCTGATCTAGAGCCTTATATTTATATATCGCCATTATCTGTGCAGCAGCCTTCCTTTCTGCTATACTTCCTATCAGGCTTTGCACAGACCTAACTACTAGGGGTATAAGACACGGTAGGAGTAGACACAACAGTAAAATCAGTAGGACTCCACCTACCACTGCCTTAAGCCCTCCAAACCATTCATACCAGCTACCAAACCAACTACTTGGATTGTACCCTTTCCATACCTGAGTAGGCACATGCGCTAGTTTAACCATATGGCTAGTAAGCTCAGCTATTGCTTGCCCTTCGTCATCTATTTGAAGACAGCAATTGCTTAGGTTAAACTTCCCACATACACCTCCCTCTACTGCCAAAAGGTAATCCAAGGCTAATCTATTTTGGTAGACTGCTGTCCTCATCCTGGTGTTATGCTTCGCTAGAAGATTGAGCGCTTGTGATGTCTCATTAGTGATAATCTCAACCACCGCCTGTAATCTTATAATACGGTTGAGCATATAAATAGGGGTTCTATAACCAAAGGTACCATCCTCAGCCCACGTGGCTGGCCCATAATAGTCTATGATACGCTGGGGAGGCCATTCATTATCTTCCCAGGTGCCTATCTCTATGGGTCCCCTTTTCTTCCTATGATTCACATCATACACTTTAACACCTAAAGTCTCACCTGTTTCAATCGGTAACAAGAAGAAGGATGGTTTGAGCATACCCAACACACATGCCCCTTCCCAGTCCTGTGGCAACTCCGAATAGGCTTTCTTACCACAGATCCAGTACAAATTTGCTGGGGCTCTCCAGGTAGATGTGGTGGATAGATCAAACCACACATCCTTTAAATTGGCATATCTAGCAAACGGGTTAGATGGTTCTGAGACATTTGAAGCCGACCACCAAGTTGTATTTTTAGTATCATCATCATAAGCTTTTTGCCCTAGACAAGTTAATTCTCCTACAGAAGTATTATACATTATTCCTTTCCTTGCTATGCAAACATAACCTATGATGGAGGTCTTTAATCTCCACTCAGATTTACCTCTAACACTCATATGATAATCGGCTTGTGTAGATATTAGTTGGTCAACTGCCTCAGAACTGGACATTACCTCCTTTGCTTCCCAAGGCCATTGGTCTCCCATGTTAGTACCTCCACACACATAGCAGTTGGTAACATTAAGACTACCGGCAATACTTTCAGCTAAATCGATGAACAGGTTTTTAGCATTATGGGGGATCTTATTATCTATACTCATCTCTTCATAAAAAGAATGGTATACTTGATGAGTCTGGGAGGATACCGTATCAGTCTCTATTCCTATAAACAATAATGTCCCAGGATCTAAACCCGTCCCGTATATCTGAAACCCAAATAAATTTCCATACTTATCTAGGAACTTGTCGGGGTTATTAATAAGTATATGGACTGGGTTGCATTCCATAGACTTACAATATGGGCTAGTCGGCAACTTAGTCACTATCATGTCTTTGTCTACTGTCTGTCCCCAAGTCGCCCACCCCACACAAGACCAATATGGGCAAAAGTTATAGTCTTTATTTGGGCATCTAGGACTTACATACTTATTTTTACTACTGGGACAAATATATTTATCATTAGATCCATACGTCCTCTCCCATCTAAGATCCCCACATACATTCCACGGCTTTCTACCACTCGATATCGCTTTACACGCATCAAATAGCAGAACACCCGAAGAATGTACGGATTCTAACACCGTCTTATTAATTAGGGTCCCCTGAGGATCTCCATTCCTGAGAGTCAACCAAATTGTACGAGGCTGATACTCCGGACTGAAGCACTTGGGTTCTCCTACTCCTAAATGGCACACACTATAATCTATATTTAAGTATCTACATCTCGATACATCTCCTTTACACTCGTATTGTGAATGCCAAATTAGGGTTTGGGAAATATGGTTACCTGTTCTCGTAGTCTTAATGCATACCTCACAGCTAGGAGTGTCGGTACCTCTACCTTCCTGAATATAAAAACACATGTAAATAAACACAATCAAAAGCACATCTTTCGCCGTCATCCTCAGTCTTCGTCCGTGCGATGGAACCTCAGCTTCCAGGATGTGAGGGCTGCAGGGAATGGAGTTCTGCTCGTCTTCACAGGTGTCCCTTCGAGACTTTCCTGGCTTATACACTATGTGATGGTAAGCGGACAGGCTTTATTATGGCCTTCTCACTCACACCTGTAACAATAAAATTTGTAATCCACAATAATTCCTCGTTACTCCGACTGAGTAGTGCGTTTCAACCGGATCTTGCAGGGATTCTCTGGATCTGCTGTAACTTGCCAAGAATCGACTGCTGCTGGTTTAACCCTGGAGTGATGTATCCACGGAGTCACTTCTGCTACTTTAATCGCTGTAGGGGTAGACAAAAGAACAACATAAGGACCTCTCCACTTGGGCCCTAACGGTACATTATTCCACTCTTTAATCCACACTTGGTCTCCTGGATGATAACTATGAACAGGGGGATAAATATTCACAGGTAATCTATCTTGTACCCATTTCTGTACCTCCTCCATAGTCTTACCCAACTCTACAACCTGCTGCCGGGTAATTCCTTCTCCCAACTGACTCAAGTCCCCCCTTAAGTTACCAAGTACGGGAGGTGGTCGCCCATACATAATTTCAAAAGGAGAGAGGCCCATCCTTCTGGTAGGGGTACTGCGGATTCGCAATAGAGCTATAGGTAAGAGAACGTTCCACTTAAGTTGGGTTTCCTGACACATTTTAGCCAACTGGTTCTTTATAGTTCTATTCATTCTCTCTACCTTACCAGAACTCTGGGGTCTATATGCAGTATGAAGCCTCCACTTTATACCAAGCATATGAGTCAGTTGTTGTAGGCACTGGTGAACAAAAGCTGGACCATTGTCCGATCCTATAGAACAGGGTAGTCCATATCGGGGTATTATTTCTCGTAGCAGGAATCTCACAACTTCTCCTGCTTTCTCTGTACGAGTAGGACATGCTTCTACCCAGCCTGAATAGGTGCACACAATTACCAGCAGGTAACGATGTCCACCCGATTTAGGCATCACTGTAAAGTCTATTTGTAGATCGGACATGGGGAGTCCCCCCATAAACTGGACTCCTGGTGGCTTTACTGGTCCTTGTCTTGCATTATTCTTAGCACACGTTACACATCTGCGTACAATGGCCTGAGTCAAGTTGGACAATCTCGGTATGTAGAAATGTTTCCTGAGAGATTCTTCAGTACTGTCTCTCCCAGAATGTGTCCCATTGTGATAATTTTGGACAATTTCTACCGCTAGCGATGCTGGTATAACTATTCTTCCATCTTCTAGCTGATACCACTTGTTCTCCAAATACTTTCCCGGTTCAGTCTTTAACCACTCCTCTTCTTGAGCTGTATAAACTGGAGTCCATTGAGACAGTGGGGTTGGTATCAGAGCAGCTATATGCCCCACATACTCCTGTCTTCCTGATTCAGCAGCACGCTTAGCTGCACTATCTGCCATCCGATTTCCCTTGGTTACATCACCATCTCCTCTCAGATGCGCTCGACAATGTATGATACCGACTTCTTTCGGCTCCCATACTGCTTCCAATAGTTGTAGGATTTCAGCTGCGTATTTGATTTCTTTTCCTTCTGAATTCAGTAGTCCTCTTTCTTTATACAAAGCTCCGTGGGCATGAGTGGTTAAGAACGCATACTTAGAGTCCGTATAGATATTCACTCTTAAACCTTCAGCCAATTGTAACGCTCGTGTTAGTGCTATCAATTCTGCCTTTTGTGCTGATGTTCCTTTCGCCAGTGGCCGAGCTTCTATCACCTTGTCTATTGTTGTTACTGCATATCCTGCATAGCGGATCCCTTCTTTCACATAACTACTGCCATCGGTATAATATTGAACATCGGGGTTCTGGATGGGAAAATCACGAAGATCTGGTCTACTTGAGAATACTTCATCCATTACTTCCAAACAATCATGTTGACTTTCAGTAGGTTGTGGCAAAAGGGTAGCTGGATTTAAGGTGTTTACAGTCTCTAAATGCACTCTTGGGTTTTCACACAACATTGCTTGATACTTGGTCATACGGCTGTTACTAAACCAATGATTTCCTTTGTAATCCAACAACGTCTGTACTGCATGTGGGACTCGTACATAAAGTTCTTGACCCAGAGTGAGTTTATCGGCTTCAGCTACTAGCAGGGCGGCTGCAGCTACGGCTCTTAGACAAGGTGGAAGTCCGCTGGCCACTGCATCCAGTTGCTTAGACATGTAGGCAACAGGTCTTTGCCATGATCCCAAATACTGTGTCAATACTCCCACAGCCATTCTTCTTTGCTCGTGTACATATAAGTAGAATGGTCGTGTGTGATCAGGTAGACCTAATGCTGGGGCACTCATCAAAGCCTTCTTCACATCTTCAAATGCCGTTTGCTGTTCTTGGGTCCATAAGAAGGGGTCGTGCTCTGTACCTTTGATAGCTGCGTACAGAGGTTTTGCTAGTATCGCATAGCTGGGAATCCATATCCTACAGAAGCCTGCTGCCCCCAAGAATTCTCGCACTTGTCTTCTATTCTTGGGTATTGGTATTTGGCAGACAGCTTCTTTTCTCTCTGGCCCCATAATCCTTTGACCTTCAGAGATATGGAATCCCAGATACTTGACAGTTGGCAAACACAACTGAGCCTTCTTTCTAGACACCTTGTATCCTGCCTTCCAGAGAATGTGTAGTAGATCGTGCGTTGCTTGCTGACATTTTTCTTTTGTAACTGCTGCTATCAACAAGTCATCTACATATTGTAACAAGACACACTCTCCTGGGATGGACTCGAAATCCAGTAGATCTTGACTTAGGGCTGAGCCAAATAGGGTAGGTGAATTTTTAAACCCTTGGGGCAGTCTTGTCCAAGTCATTTGGCGTTTTGAGCCCGTTACAGCGTTCTCCCATTGGAAAGCGAAAATACATTGACTTTCTGCGGCAATTCGGAGGCAAAAGAAGGCATCTTTGAGATCTAAGACTGTGAAGTAAGTAGCCCCGCCCGGAATTAAAGCAAGCAGGTTATATGGATTGGGTACGACTGGATGTATACTAACAACCGCATCATTGACTGCTCTTAAGTCCTGCACAGGTCGATACTCATCTGTACCGGGCTTTTGAACAGGCAGCAATGGGGTGTTCCAGGGGGAAGTACAGAATTTTAGGATACCATACCGTATGAACTTATCCAGATAGGATTGGATGTTCTTCTTAGCCTTCTGCGGAATGTGATATTGTCTTAGGCTCACTGGATAAACCCCATGTTTCAGTTCAATTTTTATTGGTGGAATATTGCGGGCCAGTCCTGGTGGGTTGTTCTCTGCCCAAACTCCTGGTATGTTAAACAATGTCTCATCACTCCTAGGGTTTTGGCTAGTCAACACTGTATAAAGTCGCCACTCTTCTTCCTTTGGTACGGATAAAGTCATAATACCTGAAGGTCCATTAAACTTCAAAGATGTTGTTCCATTTGGTAGGAACGTAATCTGCGCTTGTAATTTTGATAGCATATCACGTCCCAGCAATTGGACTGGACATTCAGGCATATAAAGGAATTGGTGTTTTACTACGTGGCCTCCCAATGTACAGAGTCGACTTTTAAGAACCGGTCTTTCAGCACTTCTTCCAGTTGCTCCTATCACAGTAATAGTCCTTCCAGATGGAGGAGCAACTAGATTAGTCACCACTGAATGTTCAGCACCAGTGTCGATCATGAATGCACTCCTTTTCCCCCCTATTGATACATCGACCATAGGCTCCGCTCGACCAAGGGGGATGGAGCCCGGTCGGTATCAATAGTCCTCCATGACCGTGTCAGCCAATCCTACGAAGTCCCTACCTTCTCTATCGCGGGACCTTTGCGCTGCTGGAATATACCTGTCTTCCCTAACACTTCCTCTGTTCCCATTACTCCCTCTATAACCATTACTCCCTCCGGGACCTCCTCTACCTCTCGCTCTGCCTCTAAAGTTTCCGTAGCCTGCCCTGGGTTGGTCTCTCTCGTACTGCTCTCTTTGCGGACATTCGTTCCTCCAATGCCCTTCTTCCTTGCAATACGCGCACTGATCCCTACTCAAAGGCTCCCTACTCCATCTATTATTGCCTCTATCTGGGCCCCGTTTATCTACGCCTGCGATTGCTACCGCTAGCATATCAGCCTTTTTACGCATCTTGCGCTCTTCCTCTTTCTTATTTTCTGTATCCCTGTTCATATAGACCTTATTTGCTACCTCCATTAGTTGGGTGATGGACATACCTGCAAACCCTTCTAACTTTTGTAGCTTGCGCTTAATATCTCCGTAAGCTTGGCTGACAAAGGCGGAGTTAACCATTCGGGAATTATCTGCGTCTTCCGGATTAAAGGGGGTATACAAGCGGTATGCCTCTAATAATCGGTCATAAAAGACACTGGACGCTTCATCGCTTTTCTGAATCACCTCAACTGTCTTCGACATGTTAATGGCTTTCTTTCCTCCTGCTTTCATGCCAGCAATTATAGCGTCTCTATAGGCTCTGAGTTGAACCATATCAGCACCATTTACATTCCAATCGGGATCAGTGTTGGGATAATGTGTTGCGGCCCATGCTGCTGGATTAGCTTGGTTCAAAGCACGGGCTCTATCCTCTAGTGCTTTAATGGCTGCTTGATTAATCCTTGTCCTTTCCTCATTGTTAAATAAAGTCATTAGTAACTGCTGGCAATCAGCCCATGTCGGATTATGCGTCTGTACTATTGAGGTGAACAGATCAGTCATGGCTTGTGGTTTCTCAGTATACGAGGAATTATGGGTCTTCCAGTTTAAAAGGTCGGTAGTGGTAAATGGGACATATACGAAGACTGGGTCAGCGTGTGCCATTTGACCTGCGGCATCGATATAAGCTGACCCGGGATTCAGACGAAGAGGCATCTGATAGTGCTTTAATTGTTGGGCACCAGTTAACTGTCGGGTTTGGATGGGGCTACGTAGGGAGGCGTCAGTCATGGGTTCCGGTCGGGGAGAGATAGGGTATGGGGATGTGGGAGGTTGGTTTTGGGAAAAGGTCGTAAATAAAACACTTCGAGCCGAGCTAGATGAAGCTTGACCGGAAGTCTGAAGTGGCGCCAAATCAGGATATTCGTTTCTAATGGGGGTGGGTTCTGGTTCCGGAAGGGGAGATTTAGTACGAGGGGGGGTGGATCCTGTACTGGAGGAGGAAGCGGAAGTGGATGGGGGTAATGAGGGGAGGGCTGCAGGTCTTCCTGCGTTTGCGTCACTTCCTCTTAACGGAAAGTAAGGGGGCGGCAAAGGGATCTCGGACTCAGGGGGCGTGTCCAAAATGGGCCTAACACCAGTCCTAGTGGACGAACAAGTCCTAGCTACCATGAGGCGACACTGCTCCTCGTGGCATGTCTGGAGCCATTTTGGCGAGTCATTTACGGCCTGTCTCCAACAGTCAATATAAGGAAACTGGCCGTAAAGTTCAGGCCTACCTGATACAGCCACGTGTAAGCGCTGTACCAGAGTTGGATCCAAACTGCCACGTGGCGGCCATGCCGCAACCAAAGTAGGCCACTCCCTAGTACATAAAGTGACCAAACGTACAGGAGACATCTTTACCCCAAAATCACAAACCTTGAATCCCTTTTTAAAATTCTTAACCATACATCCTAAGGGATCCGGAATCGTTGACTGCGACGCACCCATATTTAACAATGGAACGTCGTCGACAACGATTACTATACACGCGTACTATTCAACAGTCACACCCGTTTCCTCTGGCAACAGCACCACGTGGTACGGTTACCAAGTGAAACGTACACAATAACAATAAACACTCAGGGAATTCCCGTACACACACAGCTGTTACACCAGTCACTATATAATCAATATTATGCCCTTTGGCGTAACTATACAGTCACCCACGCTATAATTCTCTATATACGAATTACCCGTCTATAACACACCCCAGTAACATCGTCTTTTACAAATAGCGGTTACAGTACGGTTAGCATAGGTCAAGGCACAAGTTAAGGTCACAATACAATTATTAGTGGTTATGGTGTTAAAACATGCAATTGACGACAATGATTAGTACTTATATACAGTGTCAGTAAATATACAGGGTTATGGTACCGTGCACTATAATACAGCAACACACTATTAACACTCTCGCTAGACCGCTGAGCTCGCGCTATCTAACAAGATATACACTTTACTAAACAATCGCTAACACATTTACAATTCCCAACTAAACTATTGGCCAGTACCTTGAATGGACTACCTAAAAACAATCTACATACGTTTTGGTTAGCCACACTGCCCAATCACCACATATATAGCGAGCTAGAGAACCGAATTTACACAGGCGCCTCTTAGTCGCACTATACAACGAGCTAGAGAACCGAATTTACACAGGCGCCTCTTAGTCGTACTATCAAAAGTCTAGTGGGTTCCAAATTTACACGCCTTCCCACTTAGCCCAGATAGGATGAGAACTAGCGAACCGAATTTACACAGGCGCCGCTTAGTCTCCCGGTCCCTCCGACCTAGCGAACGTAATATACACCCTAGAACGCTAGTCTAGACAAGACACCGGTGTCCGGCTAGGGCTATTTACACCAGGACCCCGCCTGACTAACCAAATCAAACGGTCTGACTAAAGAGCGTTCGATCGAGCGGTGCGCCTTCGCTCCTTCCCTCCGACAGAGGGGGCAGATACAGATTCAAAAAACCCCTTTGGGCCTACCGCACAATCGGTATACCCCTAGCGGGTCCTGCCGTCTAAAACAGCAGTTGTCTTACCTCCTCGTTCCTGAACCTGAGTTCACACTCATCGACGGGGACACCCCAGCACTTCTCACGTAGAGGCCGATGATCTCCTGGACAACAGACCAGTGGCGCCGAGACGAAGGGAGGTCCACGCAGAAGTTCAGGGGTGCAGCCGTAGAGAACGTGGGCAAAGATAGACCGTCTCACGCCTCTGCCTCTCAGCTACCGTTGAACGATGAGCTTCCCGGCCAATGCACCAAATGATACCGGAGAAACTGACGGAAGCCAAGCACAGAGAGATGGACACAGGTTTCTTCAGGAAGGAAGAGATTCTTTATTGGATCACCGATCGGGACTCAGAGGGACTAGCGTCACCAAAATACAGCAAATTCTGAGCCCCGGACAATAGTGCAGGCTCCTTATATAGGCATGTAACTCCTCCCATATTAAGCTCCACCCGCACATTCCCTTGACCAATCAACACAAATAAGAATTAACTTCCTGTTTGACCGCATGGCTTGTCCAGCACAATGGAGGAGGGGGAATACTACATCCTGTATTCTTGCACATGCTCCGTACACTACTGATCGTATCTTGCCTCGTGCAACCAACTGATCGATACGTCAGCATATGCACGTACACATGCCACGTGGTAATCTCGGCCTACTAAATTTATTTTTACCGAGATTCCACCACACCTGTTATTTGCCAATCTATCTAGAACACCTCTGTCCTCCACTTGCTAGCTATAGTGACCTTGGATGCTACCAGGATGTACATGATCATTGTTTGTTGTGATAAAGTAAGTGCTACAGGCAACATGTCTCAAAGATATATCTCAGGTAAAAGCTGAAGGTGAACACCTGATAATGTTCGTATGAAGGATTGTATCTGCTTCCAGAAATTATCCAATTTAGGGCAAGACTAGAAGATGTGCATGAGGGCCCCTATTTCATCGACGATATCGGGAATAGATGTGCCAATCTTGAAGGGGTCATGTACCAGCACATCTGATATTGATTCTAGGTGCTTTAGAAAACTTAAAGTGCAATGTGTATTTATTCAAGCGTGGCCCCATTATTCAGGCTAAAATTGTCTGCCAACCCCTTCTCCCATAGGATCAATTTCTTCTCCCATTGATAGCTTAGTGGTATTCAAAAGTTCTGCCAGTAGGGAGTAATACAATGTCAGGGGCTTCAGACCCTTGCCCATTCCTAGACATCTCCTGCCAAAGGCAGTCAAGTGGCACTATATAGATAGTTAACTTGATTCAATTGTAATATGTGCTTTACACGTAGGTATGTAAATAACTCTCTGGCAAGTTATGAATAATTGAATACAGCAAAAACATTTGAGATAGATTATTGCTGCACATCAACTGTCCAATTTCAAAGAATAGGTGTAATGTGTGAGGCTCTCTAGAGAGGTCAGTGCTACGAGAGGGGTGGAATTAGGCAACCATGGGGCATATGTGTGCCACCTTAAAAAGGTGAGGAGTGTCGATTCCAACATTTGTTGGCATTCTGGGTGCAATATGGGATACCAAAATAGCTGAGGAAGGATATAACACCTCATTTTCCACTTCAATGACCATGTGAAGTTTACCACCATCCATAAGGACTTGGCCAAGACAACAGTCATGTAATAATTTGCCAAGTCAGGAACTCACAACTCACAGTTAGTGATGTCGCGAAAATAAAATTTTCCGTTTGCGCATGGCAAATGCGAATTTCCGCAAATGTTCGCAAATGGAAAATTACATAGTTGATGCAGAGTCTGGTTTTAATCCATAAAGGGCATAAATCACCTAACATTCCTAAATTGTTTGCAATAATGTGCTTTAAAACATCAGGTATGATGTTGTATCGATCAGGTAGTGTAAGGGTTACGCCCGCTTCACAGTGACAGAACAAACTCCCGGTTTAACGCACCACAAACAACCACACACAGTCCATTTTCACAACCGCAAACTCCCCATTTGCACAAGGTTGGATACCAAGCTAGTCATGTCCCGTTCCTTGTCCTCACTGATGTCATTGAAGGTCTCTTCCTCCACCCAGCCATGTACAACACCAAGGGTCCCCGAAAGGTGACAACAAGCCCCTTGGGACGCCTGCTGTGTTTGGTCTTCCACCTCCTCAAAGCCACCTTCCTCCTCTGATTCCTCTTCTTCAGACTCCTCTCTCTGCGTTTCCTCTCTCTGCGTTATTATAAGGTGTGTTAAGTAGTACTATTCCTATCAGTTGGTCCTCCTACTTCAAATTTGGGGCACTGCGCGTGTAATCTAATGTGCCACCAGATAGGAGTGGTGTGTTAAGTAGTCACCCTCATCAGGCCTTTTTTAGTCGAATGTATTGCCCACTGTCAGTCCCTTCGGGATCCATCCCTCATTCATCTTAATAAAGGTGAGGTAATCTAGACTTTTTTGACCTAGGCGACTTCTCTTCTCAGTGACAATACCTCCTGCTGCACTGAAGGTCCTTTCTGACAGGACACTTGAAGCAGGGCAGGCCAGAAGTTCTATCGCAAATTGGGATAGCTCAGGCCACAGGTAAAGCATGCACACCCAGTAGTCAAAGAGTTCATCGCTCCTCAGAGTGTTGATATCTGCAGTTAAGGTGAGGTAGTCTGCTACCTGTCGAGTCATTCACTGAGGGTGGACCCCGAAGGGCTGTGGAGATGCGTAGGACTTAAAAAGCTCTGCATATCCTCCATCAACAACACGTCTGTAAAGCGTCCTGTCCTTGCCAGCGTGGTCCTGGGAGGAGGAGGATTACTTTCACCTCTTCCCCTGTTAGATTCCCGTTGTGCTGTGACATCACCCTTATACGCTGTGTAAAGCATACTTTTTAATTTATTTTGGAACTGCTGCATCCCTTCCGACTTAATTTGTTAACATTTCAGGCACTTTCTGCTTATACCGGGGGTCTAGTAGCGTGGACACCCAGTACAGGTCATTCTCCTTCAGCTTTTTTATACGTGGGTCCCTCAACAGGCACGACAGCATGAAAGACCCCATTTGCACAAGGTTGGATGCCGAGCTACTCATGTCCTGTTCCTCGTCCTCAGTGATCTCACTGAAGGTATGTTCTTCCCCCCAGCCACGTACAACACCACGGGTACCAGATAGGTGACAACGAGCACCCTAGGATGCCTGTTGTGGTTGGTCCTCCTCCTCAAAGCCACATTCCTCCTCTGACTCCTCTTCCTCACAATCCTCTTCCAGCGTTGCCGTAGGTCCAGCAAGCAATACTGATAAGGCTGTATTTGGTGGTGATGGTGACTACAACTCTTCCTCTTCACGCTCATCCACGGCCTGATCCAGCACTCTTCGGAGGGCACGCTCCAGGAAGAAAACAAATGGTATGATGTCGCTGATGGTGCCTTCGGTGCGACTGACTAGAATTGTCACCTCCTCAAAAGGACGCATGAGCCTACAGGCATTGCGCATGAGCATCCAGTAACGTGGCAAAAAAATTCCCAGCTCCGCAGAGGCTGTCCTAGCACCCCGGTCATACAAATACTCGTTAACAGCTTTTTTTTGTTGGAGCAGGCGGTCGAACATTAGGAGTGTTGAATTCCAACGTGTCGGGCTGTCGCAAATCAAGCGCCTCCCTGGCATGTTGTTTCGCCACTGGATATCTGAAAAGTGCGCCATGGCCGTGTAGGAACGCCTGAAATGGCCACACACCTACCTGGCCTGCTTCAGGATGTCCTGTAAGCCTGGGTACTTAAGCACAAAGCGTTGTACGATCAGATTACACACATGTGCCATGCACGGTACATGTGTCAACTTGCTCAAATTCAATGCCGCCAACAAATTTCTTCCGTTGTCACAAACCACTTTGCCGATCTTCAGTTGGTCCGGAGTCAGCCACTTTTCCACCTGTGCATTCAGGGCGGACATGAGTGTTGGTCCGGTGTGACTCTCTGCTTTCAGGCAAGTCAACCCCAAGACGGCGTGACACTGCCGTATCCGGGATGTGGAATAGTACCTGGGGAGCTGGGGGGGTGCCGTTGATGTGGAGCAAGACACAGCAGCAGAAGAGGACTCAGCCGAGGAGGTTATGGAAGAGGATGGAGTAGGAGGAGTAGAGGAGGTGGCAGCAGGCCTGCCAGCAAGTCGTGGCTGTGTCACCAACTCCTCTGCAGAGCCACGCATTCCATGCTTGGCAGCCGTCAGCAGGTTTACCCAATGCGCAGTGTAGGTGATATACCTGCCCTGACCATGCTTTGCAGACCAGGTATCAGTGGTCAGATGGACCCTTGCCCCAACACTGTGTGCCAGACATGCCATTACTTCCTTTTGCACATTCGAGTACAGGTTGGGGATTGCCTTTTGTGCAAAGAAATTTCGGCCGGGTACCTTCCACTGTGGTGTCCCAATAGCTACAAATTTTTTGAACGCCTCAGACTCCACCAGCTTGTATGGTAAAAGCTGGCGGGCTAAGAGTTCAGTCAAGCCAGCTGTCAGACGCCAGGCAAGGGGGTGACTTTGTGACATTGGCTTCTTATGCTCAAACATGTCCTTGATAGACGCCTGACTGTGGGCAGATGAGCAGGAACTGCTCAAGGCAAGAGACGGAGTGGCGGATGGTTGAGAGGGGGCAAGGAGGACAGCAGTGGTTGACGTGGCTGAAGATGCTGGGCCAGGAGGAGGATGGCGGCTTTGAGTTTGTGTACTCATGTGTTTATCCCATAGGCGTTTGTGATGTGCGATCATGTGCCTTCGCAAAGCAGTTTTACCTAGGTGGGTGTTGGACTTCCCACGACTCAGTTTCTTTTGGCACAAGTTACGAATGGCATCACTGTTGTCAGAGGCAGACACACAAAAAAATGCCACACTGCTGAGCTCTGCAATGACGGCATTCTGGTGGTGGCAACAGCATGCGTTGATTGGCCTGCTGTCTGGCTGACCCCGGGTGCCGATGCATGCTCTCTGACTGTGCCACTAGCTCCTTGCGACGACCTCCCCCTGCTTCCAACTCGTCTCCTCCTCCTCCTCTCTGTCTCCCCATCTGAACTTTCCCCCTGTTCTTCTTCTGTTCTAGCGGGCACCCACGTGACATCCACGGACGCATCGTCATCATCAACCGCTTCACTTGTATCTGACAACTCAGCAAAGGAAGCAGCAGCGGGTACAACATCATCATCATCACACCGTACGTCCATGTGTGTAATGCTGCCTGACTGAGACATATCCCTGTTATCTACATCCTCTGGCAATAATGCTTGCGCATCACTCATTTCTACCAACTGATGTGTAAATACCTCCTCTGACATACCAAATGAAGCGGCTGTGGTGCTAGTGTTGGTGGTGGCGGCAGGCGGGCGAGAGGTAACTTGAGAGGTGCCAGAAGCTAAGCTGGAGGAGGATGGTGCATCAAGGTTCCGAGCGGAAGCTGTAGAAGATTGGGTGTCCTGTGTTAGCCAGTCAACTATGTCCTCAGAACTTTTCAAGTTCAGGGTACGTGGCCTCTGAACACTGGGCATTATTCTAGGACCAAAGGGAATCACAGCACCACGACCACGATGGCCCCTGCGGGGTGGCCTGCCTCTGCCTGTCATTTTTTTTTTCGATTAGTGGTACTATGCGTGCAAGCTACTGTGACAACAGATATGAGTGGCACTGTGCAGTGGCAGAAGTTGGCAGAGTAGACGCTGTAGGCCTGACACACACGCTTGCAGACAACTAACTGCTATTCAATCTATTACAGTCAAAATTGTATTTTTTTTTTAAATGTACACTACTGTTAAACCAGATATGAGTTGCACTGGTGTGACACTGTGCCCTGGCAGGCCCTGAAACGCACACGTGTGAAGGAAACTGACTGCTATTATATTACAGTCCAAAAGTTTTTTTTTGTTAAATGCAAGCTATTGTGACACCAGATATGAGTGGTGGCACTGGGCAAGTGGGCACAGTATACGCTGTGAGCCTGACACACACGCTTGCAGACAACTAACTGCTATTCAATCTATTACAGTCAAAATTGTATTTTTTTTTTTTAAATGTACACTACTGTTACACCAGATATGAGTTGCACTGGTGTGACACTGTGCCCTGGCAGGCCCTGAAACGCACACGTGTGAAGGAAACTGACTGCTATTATATTACAGTCAAAAAAGTTTTTTTTTTAAAATGCAAGCTATTGTGACACCAGTGAGTGAGTGGTGGCACTGGGCAGGCCTTGAAACGCACACGTGTGAAGGAAACTGACTGCTATTATATTACAGTCAAAAAAGTGTTGTTTTTTAAAAAAATGCAAGCTATTGTGACACCAGTGAGTGAGTGGTGGCACAGGGCAGGCCCCTAAACGCACACGTGTGAAGGAAACTGACTGCTATTATATTACAGTGAAAAACTTTTGTTTTTTTTAAATGCAAACTATTGTGACACCAGTGAGTGAGTGGTGGCACTGGGCAAGTGGGCACAGTATACGCTGTGAGCCTGACACACACGCTGGCAGGCAGGCAACTGCAATTAGATTACACAGGAAAACAAAACAAAAGCAGACTGATGTTCTAGCCCTAAAAAGGGCTTTTCGGGGTGCTGTCCTTACAGCAGAGATCAGATGAGTCCTTCAGGACTGTAGTGGACACTGAATACATTAGCCTAGCTTTCAATTTCCCTATTAAATAAGCAGCAGCTACACTGTCCCTCCTCTCACTAAGAATGCAGCTTCCGAATGAATCTAAAATGGATGCTGTCCAGGAGGGGGGAGGGTCTGGGAGGGTCTGCTGCTGATTGGCTGGAATGTGTCTGCTAACTGTGAGGTACAGGGTCAAAGTTTCCTCAATGATGACGAATAGGGGGTGGACCGAACATCGCATATGTTCGCCCGCTGTGGCGAACGCAAACAAGCTATGTTCGCCAGGAACTATTCGCCAGTGAACCATTCGGGACATCACTACTCACAGTCCTTCCATTTTTATTGGTAGCCAAATAGCTTTTAAGTAAAATTCTTTGGGGCCTTCGTTTCCAAATGTGTGCACAGTGGCGGAACTACCGCGGTCACAGGTGTCGCAGCTGTGACCGGGCCTGTCACTCCAGGGGGCTCGGACACCCTGTGGACCCCTGTGGCTGCGGTGCCCAGCCGGCCATGTGTTGGGGCCCTGGCCATGTGTTCAGGGGCCCATCGGGTGGTCCATGCTGTTAGGGCTACCCGATGCTATGTAGTTCCAGGGGGCCCAGTAAGCGCTGCGACGGACTGAGCTGGGAGGAAGTGACAGCCCCGTTCACTCTTTCCAGGTTACTAGAGCCCGCGCAGGAGGAGAGGAGGTAGTCAGAGTGGGAATTCTGAATCCCATCAGCCTGAGCCACAGGACCCCAGGGAATTCGACCTCCTGTGCCTAAAAGATAGGAAACAGGAGGGTGACTAAACCATTGTGCATGTGTGATTGATTGTTTGTTTGTGTGTGTGTGTGTGTCTGTATGTATTTATGTGTGTGTCTCTGCATGTATGTGTGTGTGTGTGTGTGTGTGTGTGTCTCTGTATGTGTGTGTGTGTCTCTGTATGTGTGTGTCTCTGTATTTTTGTGTGTGTCTGTTTGTGTGTATCTCTGTATGTGTGAATGTGTGTGTGTCTTTGTATGTATGCATGTGTAGCTCTGTATGTGTGTATGTGTGTGTGTCTTTGTATGTATGTGTGTCTGTATGTCTGTGTGTGTCTGTATGTGTATCTGTTTGTCTGCATGTGTATCTATATGTCTGCGTATCTGTATATCAGTGTGTGTCCTGTGTATCTGTATGTATGTCACTGTTTGTATCTGTATGAGTGTAATTCTGTGTATTTTAATGTTTGTCTTTAAGTGTTTGTGTATCTGTCTGTATGTGTGTCTGTGTATCCGCATGTGTGTCAGTGTGTGTCTGTATATCTGTATTTGTGTCAGTGCTTGTATCTATAGGAGTGTCTTTCTGTGTATCTCAAAGTGTGCAATTCTGTGTGTCTGTGTATCTCGATGTGTGTCTGTGTATATATATATATATATGTGTGTCTGTGTATCTGTATGTTAGTTTGTGTGTCTGCATTTGGGTGTGTGTATGTGTGTCTGTGTATCAGCATGTGTGTCCGTGTATGTATCTGTATGTGTTATATGGTGTGTATATGTATGTCAGTGTTTGTTTGTATAAATGAGACACATTGAGGGGCGTGAGTGTGACACATGGAGGGGCTGGGTGGGAGTGAGACATATGGGGGGGCCCCAGTGCTATTTTTGCACTGGGGCCTCGTGGTTTCTAGTTATGCCTCTGTGTGTGCATTTAATATTTTTGGGAACTTGCTCAGTAGAGTAGAGGGTACTATTGGTACTGTATTGAACAAGTACAAGACAGTAGGGAATACCATCATTTTCACTAGGTTTATATGGCCCAGCCACAAAACCTCCTGCCCCTCCCAAACATCTAATGATTGCTTCATGGCCTCCAATAATGTAAGATGATTTTGAGTTATTAAATCTGCTTTCAACTTGGTCAGCTGTATGCCCAGATATGCTATGAACCTCCTTCCATTCACAGGAGAATGTGGTTTGAATTGTTTATGTGATAGGGAGTGCCTGGGTTTTTGTAATATCTTTTTTATAAAAAGACACATGCCCATACAAGACCATTAAAATTGGGATTGAGGTTCTAGGTTCAGTGAGTAGCAGAAGAATATTATCTGCAAAGAGAGACAATCTATGCACCCTACTTTTTGTAAGAAGGCCTCTGATATGTGGATTGTGTTTGATTCGGTGGACCAACGGCTCTAGTTCCAAAATTAAGATGGAGAGTGAAAGTGGACACCCTTGGCTAGTGCGATAAGTGATTAACCAGGAAGATGATAGAAAGCACAAAATTGAAGATGTTAGCTGAGGATTAGGGTCATAGGGCTAATATACAGCAGAGAAAAGATGTTGGTACGCCAAAACTTTGTAAGACAAGTCATGTTTTTCCAATTTAAGCAATCAAACGCTTCTTCTCTAAAGCATATATGTGTGCTATGTATAAACATTAGTCACTATTAACTAATAATGTAACAGACAACCATACAGCAGCTACAGTCATGCCCAGACTGGTCGGTGGGCAACAATGGCCATGGGTCGAAGCCGGCAGGGGAGATCACATCTTGAAGCGCCGTTGGGCTCTAGAAGCTCCGTCTGGCTCTTCTCGCGAGATCCGGAGCGTTGCCATGGGCTAGAATTCACTCACCACTAGGACCAACAGGGTTGGCAGCAGCACGCCCTCCCCCCCCCCCCCCAGACTAAAGGTAAGAGGGGAGGGGGGATACAATGACTCACACACATCACTCTCACACACATCACCCTCACACACACAGCACTCACACACACAGCACTCTCACACACAGCTCCCTCTCACACACATTACCCTAACACAAAACAGCTATCTCTCACACACCTCACACACACACACACAGCAGCCTCACACACACACATTTCACCACTCACACTCACAGCATCCATCACACACACTGCACCCCTCACACACACACACTTTAACCATCACACACACACACACTGCATCATCCCTCACATACACACATACTGCACCCCTCACATACACACTACACTCCTCACACACACACACTGCACTCTTCACACACCCACTGCACCCTTCACACACAAAATACTTTCTTATAGATATAAGCTGCAGAAGCAGACAGATACCAGTGCCAGTGTATCCAACAGAGGGAAAATGTTTAAACTAGTATCTGTCTGCTTCTGCAGCTTATATCTATAAGAAAATATTTATCTTATCCTCCATTTAGGCACTGAAATGTAAGTCCCATTTGTTATGCCTTAGACTGGGTTTGAGGCTTTTGTATACACTAACCTTCACAATCTTTTCTGGGTGAGAGGTTACCTAGCAACCACATTTGTTTTCCGCAGTACGTCGGGACGTGATGACGTCACAGCGGCTTCCTGGCACTTCCGGGTCGGAATCAGTTCATTGGTATAGACCCCACCAGGGCTCGAGTCCTGCAGGAACGCGTAGGAACGGCGTTCCTGCACTTTTTTCATGGCAGGAACGCCGTTCCCCCTGCAGGCACTCAGGGGGTGGATGCCGCCCCAAGTGCCCTGTGTTCCCCCTTGTGGGGGGACAGGGGCACCTGATGGACCCCCCCAGCGGGCGGCTCTCTCCCTGTCACATGCGGTGAGGGAGCTGTGTCCTCTCTGCTCCCTCTCGCCGCGCGCTGTTTTCTGATGCAGGGAGCCGGAATATGACGTCATATTCCGGCTCCCTGCATCAGCAGACAACCCACGCGGCGAGAGGGAGCAGAGAGGACACAGCTCCCTCACCGCGTTTGACAGGGAGAGAGCCGCCCGCCTCACTGCAGCCCCACTGGACCCCAGGGACCCATCCATGCCAGCTTTCATAAAAGGTAGAGAGGCTGGCTGGGTGGGAAATGTTAATATTAATAATTTGTAGATATGTATGTCTGTTAGTGTGTGTGTATGTCTGTTAGTGTGTGTATGTCTGTTAGTTTGTGTGTATGTCTGTTAGTGTGTGTATGTCTGTTAGTGTATGTGTGTGTTAGTGTATGTCTGTTAATGTGTGTGTGTGTATGTCTGTTAGTGTGTGTGTATGTCTGTTAGTGTATGTGTGTGTTTGTGTCAGTGTATGAGTGTATTTACGTCTGTTAGCATATGTACGTGTGTGTGTATGAGAGTATGTGCTTCTGTTAGTGTATGCACGTATGTGTGTATGAGTCACGTGTGTGTGCATGAGTGTATGTGCTTCTGTTAGTGTATGCATTTGTATGTGCTTCTGTTAGTGTATGCACGTGTGTATGAGTGTATGTGCTTCTGTTAGTGTATGCATGTGTATGTGCTTCTGTTAGTGTATGCACGTGTGTGTATGAGTGTATGTGCTTCTGTTAGTGTATGCATGTGTATGTTTGCGTGTATGTGCTTCTGTTAGTGTATGTTTGTAAGTGTCTGTCAAATCAGGGAGTCTGTTTGTCATTTAGTGTGTGTGTGACTATTAGTGTGTGTCTGTCAGTGTGTTTGTTTGTGTCTCTCTGTCAATGAATGAGTGTGTGTCAGTGAATGTGTGTGTGTCAAATCAGTGACGTCTGTGTGTTTGTCATTGAGTGTGTGTGTTACTGTCAGTGTGTATCTGCCAGTGTGGGTGTCTTTCAGAGAGTTTGCTTAAAAGGACACTATAGGCACCCAGACAACTTCAGCTCCCTGGAGTGGTCTGGGTGCAGTGTCCCAGTCCCCTTAAACCTGCAAGTGTAATTATTGCAGTTTCTCAGAAACTGCAATAATTACCTTGAGGGGTAACACCACCTAGAGCCACTAGAGGGACTTCCGGGTGGTTAGGTGACCAAAAGTCGCCTAACTGATGCTGGACGTCCTCACCCTGTGCATGAGGACATTCAGCATCTGCTAAATACCCATAGGATTTTAACCCCTTTAGTGTCGAGTGGGGGAGGGTAGGACATGAGGGAGGAGGGCACTATAGGGAATTATAGTGCCAGAAAAACAGCTTTGTTTTCCTGGCACTATAGTATTTCTTTAAAAGGAGGAGTCTAAAGAGGAAGGGGTGGGTTCTTAATCAGGAAGCGGTGCGCCCTTGACAGGAAGGGGTGGCAAATTTGGATTAGGGGGGGCTCAGGTATAGTCATGCCTAGGGCAGCACAAAATTAAAATACACCGCTGTGTGTGTCTGAGTACGTGTGTGTCTGTGAGTGTATATGTGTGTCTGAATGTGTGTGTGCACGCGTTTATATTTGCATACAAGTGTTTTGTTTTTTGGGGGGAGGGGGAGTTCCCACACTTTTTCCCCCAGGACTTGACCCCTGGACCCCACACTATCACAGTATTCAAGTTTAAGTTACTATTTCCATATCTGACATTTCTCTGTTAAACACGTCTATATTTGCAATTCTTATATAATGCTGGCATCTTCACCTTGTACACTCTACGAAAATAAAAGGCCAGTAGAACTTTTTATAATCTTCAAATGCAAACCAGCCTTTTAATGAAAAAAAGCAATTGTGATTTCTTTCAGATTTAGCAATCCTTTATACTTTTCTCTAAAGGGAGATGATAAGCAGATTCAGAATAAGATAATGCCGTTTGCCAACGCCTTGAATGAAATGCCACAGAAGGGAAGAACTCAAAATACGCCTCCTTGTCGCACGCACGGTTTTGTGAACTATAATTATTATTGATCTCTTTGAGACTGCAATCATATGAAGCATTGTGTGACTTGCCAAGAGCAAGGGAATAAATAAATGCTTTGTTGTTTCACAACTTGAACTTTTTCAAAATGCCTTTTTTTCTATTTTTTTTTTCTAATGACCAAATACATAGTACTTTTAGTGATATTTTTTAGACTTTACCATCTATGAAGGACTCTGACCTGTCTTATCAGACATTTAACACGTGGGTGTTAAATTTGTTAATAAAATATTTATTTACAAAATAAAATTAATTCAAGGCTGCATCTTGATGTGCAATTTGCATAATCAGCTTTGTTCTCAGATAATGAGTTTTTGTTGTTCTTTTTAACAGCAATGTAAGAACTTCCGTTACAGCTGCATCAAAGAAAATGTTAAGATTACTAATGTTCTACAAATGTATTACTGATCACTAAAATATGAGAATTGCCTAATTCCACAAACACAAGTGGAGGATCGAAGAGATTTGTTCAGGTCATATAACCAATGGAACAAAAGCCTTTGTACCGCCATGCATGTTAGATGTGTCAATATATTTCTCTAAATACATACAGTACATGGCTTTGCAAGTAAGCACTTATAGTTTAATAAATCCAAGTGTGATGGTGGAAATATTTTGATTTCGATAAAATTAGAACAGATTCTGGGAACAATTTAGAACACTCATGTCAGCCATTTACACCTTGCATGAGATTATTTGCTCATCAAATTATAGCATGAGGCAGATGGTACTTTAGATAAAGGAGAAATGAGACAGTTGATAGCCTTTGAAAAAGGTTTCGTGGGAGAATTGCAGTGGAAGCAAAGTATACTTTTTTTTTTTTTACAAATACACATATGTACATAAAGGTTTTGTCATGCTTAGTGGACACAATTCATTGTCCATTGTCAAAAATATTGCCAGCTAACCCCTGAAGAACAGAGGCAATTGTCCGAGTTCTTAACCAAAACAAAATCTAGAATTTGCTTTATTTTTTTTCACTGAAATTTAATAGCTTCTCCCCATGCATATTATATATTGTTGTTGTTTTTTTTTTTTTTTTTTTAAAGGACCGAAGGGACTTTCTTTTAATATCTTATATGTGCAGCTAACACAACATTAGGTGTGGAAAAAAATGTTAATAATTGGAAAAACTATTTTATTCACGTTTTGCTTTTAATAATTCTTTACAAAGAAAAAGTACTCAAAATAGATTGACTTACCAATCCTGATTGTTATATGACTACAATTTCTAGGATCTAAATTAATTTTTGGTTGTTAGCACTAAACTTATACCAAGCCCCGCAATGTTATTACCAACCCTACACCTGTGCTTACACTAATTCTAACCTTATTATACCTACCTTAACCTTACCCCTAAACTTAACACTGCACTATCTGTAACCCTAACCCAGCATTACCACTTACCTTACCCTAAAACTAACCTTACACTAACTCTAATCCTACCCTAACCCTACCCTAACCCCTAATAACCCCTAACCCTACATTATTGATATCAGCAGATTGATTTCCTAGTTAAAACAGTAGAGAGTGGTATGACCAACATTTACTGGCTGTTTTCAGTATTACAGGGATACAGGGCCGCCATCAGGGGGTGACAACCATAACGGTTGTCACGGGCCCGGCGGCCCTGGGGGGCCCGGACTGCTCTGGCAGTCCTGGGCCCCACTTTCTTTCTCTGCACACATAGATAGCGAATACCTGTTACCGCAGAGGGGGCCCAGGCAGCACACAGCTTCTTCTCTCTTCTCTCTTGTAATAACTCTCGCGAGACCCGGTTGCCATGGCAACGCTCCGCGGATCTCGCGAGAATTATTGGAAGAGAGGAGAGAAGAGTAGAAGCTGTGTGCTGCCTGGGCCCCCTCTGCGGTAACAGGGAGCCGGGGGGGCCCCCCACCGGACCACCAGGGATCATGGAATCTCCCCCCTCCCTGGACAAAGGTAAGCAGGGAGGGGGAGAAACATGTTATTAAAAAAAAAAAATTAAAAAAAATATGTAAAATTTTTTCCCCCGTCCTCTGAGTCCCACCGGGTGGCCCATGCACTTAGGGCCACCCGTAGGGCTTGTATCAGCAGGGGCCTGGTCGGGCGCTCTTTCCCTTTAACACCGCGACCGGGCCCCTTGCTTTCCGGCAGCGAGGAAGTGACAGCCGCAAGTCACTTCCTCCCATAAAGAGAGGAGCTGCATGGAAGGTGACAGGAGGAGTCGTGAGGGAGAGAGGACGAGGCTGCAGTGAGGATGGGGGATCCTCACTCCCATCATCCTCAGGCACCACACTGGACCCCAGGGAATCCACCCTCCTGCAAAAGGTAGGAAACTGGAGGGTGGGTTTAAAAATGTACATTTTACATGTGTGTCAGTATGTCTGTGTGTCAGTATGTCTGTTTGTCTGTGTGTCAATATATCTGTGTGTGTGTCAGTATGTCTATGTGTGTGTGTCAGTATGTCTGTCAGTGCATGTGCATGCATGTGTCAGTCTCTGTATGTGTCTGTGTGTCTGTCAGTATATCAGTCTGTGTGTGTCAGTATATGTGCCTTTATGTGTGTCAGTATTTCTCAGTGTATATGGGTGTCAGTGTGTCTGTCAGTGTGTGTGTGTGTGTGTGTGTGTGTCAGTATCTCGGTCAGTGTATGTGCCTGTGTGTGGGTGTCAGTATTTCTGTCAGTGTATGTGTGTCAGTATGTTGATCAGTGTGTGTGTCAGTATGTCTGTATATGTGCCTGTGTGTCAGTATGTCAGTATGTCTGTATATGAGCCTGTGTGTGTCTGTCAGTACGTCTACCAGTGTATGTGTCTGTGTGTGTCAATATATGTACCTGTGTGTCAGTATGTCTGTCAGTGTATGTGCCTGCTTATCTGTATGTAGTCAGTGTATGTATCTGTGTATCTGCTTGTGTGTCAGAGTATGTACCTGTGCATCTGAGCCGCAACTTTATATACAAATACACCCCTCCATTCAAACTTCAACACTACATACAAGCACACTCCTACACTCAAAAACAAACACTACACATAAATGCACACTTGCATTCAAACTCCAGTACCACATACAAACACATTCACACAAACATACTTCATACAAACACATGCTTACATTCAAACACACAAAACAGTGCTAAATACAACCCTGCAAGCATGGGAAATTGGTAGAGCCCCAGCTGTCAAAGCATTGTTGGAGTTGCACTACAGATGGGGTTCTACCTTTAGTCCAATCTTGCAATTGGGTGTCCCAATAAAATTCATTCTATTTTAGTGCCGCCACTGCATTGGGATGGATGCCGTGATTGCATACCAGGGAGTGAGGGGCGACGGCGGCAGGGCCCAGGGGGCCCAAGAAAACGCTTGCCCAGGGTCCAGTCGTTATTAAAGACGGCCCTGCACACACACACTGCATACACTGACACAACACACACACACTGCATACACTGACACAACACACACTCTGCATACACTGACACAACACACACTGCATACACTGACACAACACACTCTGCATACACTGACACAACACACTCTGCAAACACTGACACAACACACACTCTGCAAACACTACACACTAACACACTCACTGCATCCACTATACTGACACACACTCTGCATTCACTACACTAACACACACTCTGCATCCGCTACACACTAACACACTCTCTGCATTCACTACACATTAACACACACTCTGCATCCGCTACACATCAACACACACTCTGCATTCACTACAAATTTACACACACTACATTCATTACACTGACACACTCTGCATTCACTACACCCTAACACACACTCTGCATTTATTACACCCTAACACACACTCTGCATTTATTACACCCTAACACACACTCTGCATTTATTACACACTAACACACACTCTGCATTCACTAAACTATGCACACACTCTGGATTCACTATACTGACACACACTCTGCATTCACTACACTAACATACACTCTGCATTAACTGTACACACCGCATCCACTACACAAACATCCTTTATTCACAGTACACACACTACATCCAACACAAATTGAAACACTCTGCATTCACTATACACAGACACTGCGTCTAATACACACACTACATCCACTACAGATACTGCATCCACTAAACACATTTTATCTAGTGCATACAAACACTACATCCACTACACAAACACACACTACATCACTGTACACACACTACATCCACTACTCAAACACTCTCTGCATTCACTACACATTAACACTCTGCATTCACTACACTAACACACACTCTACATCCGCTACACACTAACACACTCTCTGCATTCACTACACTAACACACACTCTGCATCCGCTACACACTAACACACTCTCTGCATTCACTGCACTAACACACACACTACATTCATTACACTGACACATCCTGCATTCACTACACACTAACACACACTCTGCATTCATTACACACTAACACACACTCTGCATTCATTACACACTAACACACACTCTGCATTCACTAAACTATGCACACACTCTGCATTCACTAAACTATGCACACACTCTGGATTCACTATACTGACACACATTCTGCATTAACTATACACACAGCATCCACTACCACCACATTCAGTCCTGCATCATTGTCAGCGGACTAGGTAGGGCGTGGGCGGGCCCGGGAGGGGGGGGGGGCCCAGACCTTGTGCTTTGTCAGGGGCCCCAAAATTTCTGATGGCAGCCCTGCAGGGATATTTCTTTGTAATGCTTGATCTTTGGCTTGCTGCTGCTTCTAATAACACTGTGATTAGTGCTGGGGAGATGGCAAAGCACAGCACTGATTACAGTCGGCAGGGGGGCATGCAGGGAAACCCTGACAGGAAGTCTCCCTTGAGCAGCTACAAACTGAGAATCACTGCGGCTAATCTGTGGTGTTCTCAATGCGTTTGAATGTCTGTATGCAGTGCTCACTGTGAGCGCTGCATGCAGCTCATAGATTAGCCTTCGGCCACTAAGTGTAGCATGCTTTAATTTCCCGTTTGTAAACCAAAATAGGACTTTGGTCTGAGGTTCAGTAATATTTATTACTAGAACTTATCAGTTAAAGGGACACTGCAGCTTACTGTATTTGTTCTGATGTGTAGAATCATTCCCTTCAGGCTTTTTGCTGTAAACACTGTTGTTTCAGATAAAATGCAGTGTTTACATTACAGCCTAGTGATATATCCACTGGCCACTCCTCAGATGGCTGCTAGAGGTGCTTCCTGGGGCAGTAATACACACTGTGCAGAACTGAGTTTAGTGTCTCCACCCTCTGCATGCAGACACTGAACTTTCCTCATACAGATGCATTGATTCAATTAATCTCTATGAGGAGATGCTGATTGGCCAGGGCTGTGTTTGACTTGTGCTGGCTCTGTCCCTGATCTGCCTCCTTGACTGTTTCAGCCAATCCTATGGAGAAGCACTGTGATTGGGTCACAGAATCACTTCTGATGCTGTCAGGCATGCAGGCAGGTCAGAGGCAACAGCTACAGACTTGCATACAAGTAAGATTTTACTATATTTAGGCAAAGATGGTCAAGGGGGCTAGATGGTGATTTTAACACTATAGGGTCAGAAATACATGTTTGTGTTCCTGACCCTATAGTGTTCCTTTAAGCTGTCAGATAGAGCTTGACAAATAACAAACACAGACAATGTATATTGTAAGTTCAATGAAGGGTCATTCACATAAAGTTCGGAAAATAAATTTGATTTCATATGATAATTTTTTGTGGGCTTTATATATGACGTATTATGTTTGGTTTCAAATTGGTTGTTTGATTTTACTGATCTGACTTGAGATCAGAAACACCTTGTGCGTTTTTAGCCAGGTTTAGAAATACATCAATTTCTCCTCACAAAATTGGAATTCCTTCAGAATACAACACTTAATATAACATTGACACCATCATCCAGTTCGAAAAGGCAATGACAGGACAAAATTACAAATAAAGAGTAGAAATAGAAGCATTACTTAAAGGGACACTGAACACTGTAACTGCTTCATCTCATCGCAGTGTTTTTTTACTGTCTGTAGTCCTCTGGCACCATCTTTCCATTCATAGCTAAACTGTTTTGAATTCTTTAATGCATACCAAGAGTCCCTAGTACCCCATTCAACTGACCCCTTTCAACCTACCACATCTCCTGTTGTTGCTATGAATTGGTATGACTAGAAGGAAGTGTGTAATCTCTGCCTTAGCCATGCCTCTAGTAGGGGCAATGCTGTGGATGGTCAGAGACCCTTAATTATTGTTAAACTGTTTTAAAATGGTTTGACTTTGAATATAACGAGGGTGCTAAGGGGCTCCAAGCATTATGACCAATAACCAACTCAGTGGAATGAAATGTTTATAACACATACAGTGTCCTTTTCTGAGAATACTGACTAGTAGTGCTCAGTTGCAGGATGAAGAGGTGTTGATTTCAACAAAAAGAGTGCAAAGTAAAATCAGCAAGCTTTAAGCTTAAATGTCTGACTTTCACAAGATTATTTGCTAAATATGAAGAGTCTGGAATTCAAAGTGAATTTCAAACTTTAGCTCACAATAGCCAAATTGGGAGAATTCTACAACTCGTGATTTCAGTTATACTATTTTAGCCTAAAATTTGAAATTCAGTTTGAATGAATTAATTTGGAATTCCCCATTATTCACACTTTGTAATGCTTTGAGGCTCCAATGCTAACAGGAGAGGCAATCCAATTTTTAACATTCTCTGTACAGATGAAGGGGCAACAAACTCTGTAAGCATACTGTCTAAGCCTAGATGAAATATTTTCCCAAGTCCTTTCAAAGATGCTGTGAATGTGGGACTTTGAAGAGAAACTTGAAACCTTATTATATGTTTCTGCATTAGATGCTAGCGCTGTACTGCTTAGAAACACATATTTTAAGAGCCTAATTGAGCAGATGTAGACTTCTCATTAGCTCCAAGGAAGTAAGATCCCCTCCGTGAGCAATTAACTGCCCACAATTCATTAAAAAAATGAGCAAGCACTAAAACATCTTTCTGATTCTCTCACTACTGGATCAACATTAGATTTAACCCCATAGAACGCTGACATATTTGCAGGGCTCTATCAACATGAAAACTTGTTCATTGTAGGAAATGTCAATGTTATCCAGATAGTTGGTATCAAGCTTTCATTCATGATCTCACTGTACTTAGGGTTTGCAGATCATGATCTTATTAAGTGGTTAAAATTTATATATTACAGCAATATTTGATAAAATATATATTAATATTAGCTAGACCTATGCGTTTGTTTTTTAGCTGAATTTCAATTTGTCCGAATTAAGGCCGATTACAGGTTGCCCCGAATTCCACAATTCAAAGCACCAAAACAATGTATAAGAAAACAAATGGACACGCATGCTTGTTTGATTCAGCACAACCAAAGTTAATCATATCCCAGATCATCAAGGTCTCAGCCCTTCTTCTCAAGAGTCTGTTCACCAACATGGATGACAAGTAAGAGAGATAATTCCTGCTTTGCCTTAACATTTAAAAGCTTAGGTGAGTGTGATGCATTTGCATCATCACTTATTGATCACTCCTACCTGCTACCTCACTGGTTTATAACATATCCCAACTATTTGGTTGGGATATGTTATAAACCACCTAATGTTAATATTGACGAGGAACAACAGCTGTTTGAGCAAATTGAGAAAGCTGTGAATCTGGGTAACACTTGAATTATTGGAGATTTTAATTACCCGGACATAAATTGGGACAGAGGGACTAGTAGCTCAGCAAAGGGAATTAGGTTTTTAAACTTGTTAAATGACACCTTCGTGTCACAACTTGTACAAGCACCAACTAGAAAGGATGCTTGTCTGGACCTGGTTTTAACAAACAATGTTGATCTTTTGACCAACATTCAAGTAGGTGAGTAGGAAATAGTGATCACAATATAGTGTCCTTTGAAATAAACTCAAAAAAACAAAAGCACGTGGGGTATACTAAAACATATAATTTTAAAAAGGTCAATTTCAATAAGTTAAGGGCAGCTTTACAATATATTGACTGGCATAACCTCTTTAGTGAAAAGAACACTGAGGATAAATGGATCATCATCTTCTAACAAATATTAGAAAGGTACATTTCTCAGTATGTACCATTGGGAAATAAATATAAAAGAAACACATTAAAACCAATGTGGCTTAGTAGAGAAGTAAAACAAGAGATTAAAAATAAGAAAAGGGCATTAAAGCATTTAAATCGGACAAATCAGATGCATCATATAAAAAATATAAGGAAGCAAATAAGGCGTGCAAAATGGTGATTAGACTTGCTAAACTTCAAAATGAAAAAATTATAGCTAAAGAGAGCAAAACCAACCGCAAAGCATTTTTTAAGTACATAAATTCTAAAAAAACAAAAATGAAAGTGTAGGTACACTAAAAACTGAAACGGGGATGTTAGTTAATGAAGACTAGGAAAAGGCAGGAATTTTAAATAACTATTTCTCCTCCGTATATATTAAGTAAGAACCCATGGCAATAGATGTGCAAATGATTGCTACAAAAAACTTGCAGAATAATTGTAATTGGTTAACTCAAGACAAGGTGCTGCAGCAACTAAAGAAAGTTAATATAAACAAAGCACCAGGGCCTGACGGTATCCATCTACGTGTACTTAAGGAACTAAGTGTAGAACTAAGTGAACCTCTGTTTTTAATCTTTCAAGATTCTTTTCTTTCAGGAAGTGTTCCTGAGGATTGGAGGATGGCAGATGTGGTTCCTATATTCAAAAGGGGTTCAAAATCCTTGCCTGGAAATTATAGACCTGTGAGCTTAACTTCTGTGGCTGGGAAAATATTTGAAAGGTTATTAAGGGATAATATTCAAGAATTCCTTGAGAAGAACATGGTTATCAGCAAAAATCAGCACGGTTTTATGAAACACAGGTCATGTCAAACTAACTTGATTGCGTTCTACGAAGAAGTAAGTAGAGGTATAGATCAGGGTGTTGCAGTGGATGTGATCTATTTGGATTTTGCCAAGGCATTTGATACAGTTCCACACAATAGATTAGTGTTCAAACTCAAGGAAATCGGTCTAGATGAAAATGCTTGTTCTTGGGTAGAACATTGGCTTAAAAACAGAATACAAAGAGTTGTCATTAATGGTAAATTTTCAAGCTGGACAGAGGTGGCAAGTGGTGTCCCTCAGAAGTCTGTTCTGGGACCCCTTCTATTTAACATGTTTATAAATGATCTTGAAAACCGCATTGAAAGTCATGTTTCAGTATTTGCAGATGACACAAAACTCTGTAAAGTAATACAATGTGAGCAAGATATGACTTTTCTGCAGAGGGATTTAGATAGACTGGGGGACTGGCCACTCAAATGCCAGATGAAATTTAATGTTTAAAAATGCAAATGTATTATTTATTCGGCGTAAAGAATGCACAAGCAGTGTATACCCTTAATGGAAGCGAATTAGGGATAACAACACACGAAAAGGACTTGGGAATTATTATAGACAACAAACTATGCAACAATGTGCAATGTCAATCAGCAGTGGTCAAGGCCAGTAAGGTATTGTCATGCATGAAAAAGGGCATTTATTCTCTGGACGAGAATATAATTTTGCCATTTTGGGCACCTGTTCTAAAGAAGGATATTATGGCACTAGAAAAAGTGCAGAGGCGGGCTACAAAATTAATAAAAGGAATGGAACATATCAGCTATGAAGAAAGGTTAAGAAATGTAAACCTATTTAGTTTAGAAAAAGTCGCCTGACAGGGGATATGATATCATTATACAAATATATTCGGGGCCAATACAAACCATTGTGTGGAAATCTATTCACAAACCGGACTTTACATAGGACACGAAGCCATGCGTTTGGACTGGAAGAAAGAAGATTTCATCTAAGGCAAAGGAAAGGTTTTTTTACTGTAAGAACAATCAGGATGTGGAATTCTCTGCCTGAAGAAGTGGTTTTATCAGAGTCCATACAGATGTTCAAACAGCTACTAGATGCATACTTGCAAAAACAGAATATTCAAGGATATAATCTTTCAATATAGGGTAATAACTGCTTGATCCAAGGATAAATCTGACTGCCATTCTGTGGTCAAGAAGGAATTTTTTTCCTAGCTTGTTGCAAAATTGTGTTTCAAACTGGGTTTTTTGCCTTCTTTTGGATCAACAGAAAAAAAACAAATGTGAGGAAGGCTGAACTTGATGGGCGCAAGTCTCTTTTCAGCTATGTAACTATGTAACTATGTACTTCCCCTCTAGCCAGCCATATCATGCACCATGTGCTTATTATTTCTTTCAAGGAATGAAAGGAGGGAAGGGATGTACAGTATTGTTGGTAGGCTATGGAGAAAGGAAGTAATCCCCACAACTATCACAAAAGCCAAATAGTAATGGCTGGATGACTGGGTCAGAGCATCTCCAAAAAGGCAAGTCATGTGGGGTGGTCCCAGTGGGCAGTGGTTAGTACCCACCAAAAGTGTGCAAGGATGGACAACCAGTAAACTGGTGTTAGGGTCACTGGTGCCCAAGACTTATTGGTGCTCTTGGGGAGCAAATGCTAGCCCATCTGGTCTGATCACACAGAAGAACTACTGTAACTCAAATTGCTGAAAAACTTCATGCTGGCCATGATAGAAAGGTATCAGAACACACAGTGCATCACAGTATGCTGCATATGGGCCTGCATAGCTGCAGACTGGTCAAAAAATGAACTTCAGAACTGGACCACGGAGTAATGATAGAAGATTGCCTGGTCTGATGAATCATGTTTTCTTTTAGAGCATGTGGAAAGCAAGGTGTTTGTGCATTTTTTTTACCTAGGGAAGAGATGGCAGCAGGATGCACTATTGGAAGAAGGCAGTCTGGCAGAGGCAGTGTTAAGCTCTGGGCAATATTCTGCTGGGAGATTTTAGGTCCTGCCATTCAGGTGGATGTTACTTTGATATGTACCACCTGCCTAGAGATTGTTGCAAATCACGTACACTCCTTCTTGGCAATGGTGTGCCCTGATTGCAGTGGCGTCTTTCACAACCTGCCACACTGCAAAAAATGTTCAGGAATGGTTTGAGGAACATGACAAAAAGTTTCTGGTGTTGCCTTGGCCTCCAAATTACACAGGTTTCAATCCGATGGAACAAGAAATCTGATCCATGGATTGTTGCAGGACTGAAAAGAATCTGCTGCTTTTCTGTGAAGTGACATGCTGCAAGGACATACTATAGACACTGGAAGCACTACATTAAACCATAGTTGTTCTAGTGGCTATAGTGTCCCTTTAATGTTGTGGCCGATCAGTGTATATTAGTATTATTTTCTTAAAGGAACACTGGGCTTCATCTTAATGTACTTATGTTTCCTGGAACTCCTGGGCATCTCTTAAATTCAATGAGATGAAGGTATTATGGTGCCCGGAATGATCCTTTAAATCATGCTGTTCTGGCCACCCTATGTACCACAGATTTTATAATTTGCAAATATGAACATGTCCTAATATATCTGGATAAACTTCATATGCAATTACATTTATAAAGAAAATGCACATATATGAGTTTTAATAAACGAAATATAACCTGTGTCATATTAATTTCCTTTGTTGTTAGGCTATTTTTATAACATATCAACAAACTAAAAATAATAATTTCCTCTTACATACAGAATTTTTTTTTTCCAAAATCATCCAATACCACACGTGAATGCCTGACTAAACAGCTCCACTCCTAAACCCTGGTTATTACAGATGGTAATAATGATTAATATGTTTCCAGAATGGATGGACTTCACATATGAGTGACAAGTAGGAAATTAAATATCCATCATATTAAATATGTAACAGTTTAACATTAAATGTTCATTACATTTTTTAAATTAAAACACGTCGGTTTCCAGCTATCATTTAAATTCTTAATATTGAAACATACTTTAAAACAGGTGCACTATAGTACTCTGAACATATACTGTAAGACAATTCTGAAAAAGAACATAAAAAAAAAGACTATTGCTTTAAGCCATTCACTAGCAATTTCTGTCTAAGAAAAAAATAGCAAAACATTTATTTGAAACATGTGATGAATAATTTAGTTAAAAGATCACTTTAGTGTCAGGAAAACAAAGCGGTTTTCCTGACACTATAGTGCCCTGAGGGTGCCCCCACCCCTCAGGGTCCCCCTCCCGTGGCGCTGAAGGGGTTAAAACCCCTTCAGCAGCTTACCTTATTCCAGCGCAGGGCTCCCTCGGCGCTGGTGACCTCTCCTCACCTGCCGACGTCAGTTCCCTCTGCTGACGTCAACAGAGCCGAATGCGCATGTGCGGCAAGTGCCGCACGCTCATTCAAAGTGTCCATAGGAAAGCATTTCTCAATGCTTTCCTATGGACACTCTGCGCGATGGAGGCATAATATGCCTCCAGCGTAGCAGATGTGCCTCTAGTGGCTGTCCGGAAGACAGCCACTAGAGGCTGGCTTAACCCCAAATGAAAACATAGCAGTTTCTCTGAAACTGCTATGTTTGCATCTGAAATTGTATTTGAAGGGTTAAAATGTGAGGGACCTGGCACCCAGACCACTTCATTGAGCTGAAGTGGTCTGAGTGACTATAGTGTCCCTTTAATGTTATAATTAGACTGGTGTTCAGGAAAACCTGAAGTATTATGTAGATGGAACCCTACACAATTTTACTTTATTTGTTGATCTTTTGCAGAAATATGCAAGGATAAAACATTATAGACATTATACAGTACACATCATGTTTTTTTTTCTTTCAGGCAGAATTCAGAAATTGTAGCATGACAACAACAAAAAATGTATTTTGTCACATACATTTGGCGTGTGCAAATTAGATAAAAAATGGTTAAAGCCCCCCGAATCAGGGACACACAAGTTGGAACAGGGAGGATACACTTAAGAGCAACAAACCCAATTCAGGGAACCACAAACAGGACCTCTAGCTGCAACCAAATACATAGCACACCGAGTAGCAACACTAACCAAAGTGATATCCTATTAAGGCAAAAGATGAGGCTAGGGAAGCGCACCAATGGAAGCTTACCTATCAAAGAAAGCCAGAACACATACACTGGACTTGGGAGAGCGTGAGGCCAAGAACCCCGCAAATGCCCGGGTCACAGAATTTGCGACACAAGAGCCCTATAAAGCCGCAGATGCTAGCCTTAACTTGGGCGAGTATAATTAAATGTACCAACTGTTGGGAATGTAATGTTGTTATCACAGATCCTCGTACGAACACAGTCGCCTAACCAGACTTATCGTTTTTGTTCCTGACTGACCCTTGTTACTTCTTTTGAATAATCCATTAAATAATGATTGTAAAAAAAATGGTTAAAGAAACTGCTAAAAAGTATTTATCAGTCAACAAAATAGGGGATATTGAAGTGTGGTGCAAGAAAGTAAAAGGGGAGGAGTCAACAATGGATTGTGCCTGCTGGTTGCCATGGTTTCCAGTGGTGACTGCCCCAATTTTAGTACTTTAGGCCATTATTTAGAGGCCACTTTGATAAACACCCTAACTCTCTATATGTTGATGTTATGTCCATATACAGTAAGCACAGCGTGACGGAGCCTGCTCCAATCATGTTTCAACGTGTGCAGTACTCAAAGTCTAACTCCCTCTAAAAGAGGAGAATCACTTTCCCTGGCTCTTTACTCTGCTCCATCCACCCCCATGCAGTGGAGCGCTCTGTTGTACATCCCTGGGACTGCCCTATGAGACCATGGCAGCTGCGTCTTCTCCTGCGAGATCAAGAGCTAACCGTCTAGAACTCTAAATCGGACAGGTTCGAAGTAGCTGTCTGGTGCAACTTACATTTATGCTACTCAGTTACCCACTCCCACAGGAGAGTGCATTGGAGTTGAGATGTGGAATATGAAGAACAATCAATCGGAGCCAGGGTGAGAACTCTTCTCCATTGTCAGGAGGACACCTTCAGGGGACTTTTTGTTTGCTCAGGGGAAAGAGTGCTGTCCAGGGATGTATAAGTAAGTGCTGTTCCAATGAAGTGTTATTGTTTTACCCTTCACCAAGTGTTGTCTGGTGTTTGGGGAAAGGGCTATACTCACTTGCAGCATACTCAGTCCTCAGAATTATTCACCTTAGGTCAGGGCCGGTGCAAGGATTTTTGGGTACACAGGCAAAGATGATTTTGTTGCCCCACCTCCCAAAAAAAATCATCTTCACCTGTGTGCCTCTTAACCCCCCCCTTGTGTTATCCCCTCTTTAAAATGTCTTACCCCCTTTAGTGTATCTTATGCCCTATGTTTCCCTAATGTGTGTCATACATCTCCCTTGTGTATCTCTTACAACCTCCCTTTGTGTGTCTTACTCCCCCCAGCCCATTTGTGTGTCTCCTTCTACCCCAGCCTCTTTGTGTCTTTTACTCTTCCCAGATCCTTTGTGTGTTTCTCTTTCACCCCCAGCCTGTATGTCTCCCCCAGCCCATCTGTGTTTCTTTTTCCTCTTCTCCAGCCCCTCTGTATCTCTTTCAGCCCCAGCACCTTTGTTTTTCAACCCTCCAAGCCCTTCTGTGTGTTTCTTACATCCCTCGCTCTATCTGTGTGTCTTTCTACCTCCTCATGTCCCTCTGTGTGTTTTTATCCCCACTCAGGCCCCCATGCCCTCCATGTACCTTACTAGCGACTGTTTGCTTTTACTGCTGGTCCCCTTCCTGTCTCTTTGTGGTACCCTCCCTGTCCCTTAGTGTTCTTCTCCCCTTCCCTCCATGTCCCTTAAGTGTTCCTCTCTCCTCCCCATCCCTTAGTGGTCCTCTTCCCTGTCCCTTACTATTTCTCTTCCCAAACCTCCACTTACCTTTGTGTTCCTCTCACCTCTCTTCCTTGTCCCTTAGTGTTCCTCCCCCCTCATCTTGGTGTTCCTCCCCCTTCCATTCTCTCTCTTTTAGTCGTCTCCTCTCCCTTCCCCCTTATAGTTCCTTTTTCCTCCCTGTCCCTTAGTATTTCTCTCCTCCCCTCCCTTACTGGTTCTCTCCCTTCCCTTCCCTGTCTCTTATTGCCCCCCCATCTTAGTGTTCCTTTTAGTGGTTGCCCCCTTAGTGTTCCTTTTAGTGCCCCTCCCCCTTAGTGTTACTTTTCCCTTCCCTCCCAGGTCTCTTAGTGTCATCGTCCCCATCCCTTAGTGTTCCTCACTCACCTCCTCCCCCTCATAGTGGTGCGCTCCCCACCCTCCCTTGCATGCCTCATTACCTTTTTTGTAGCGTGGTGGAGTGGACCGTGGTACTGGAGCTTCTGATTCATGTACCCAGCCGGACTGACAGAAAGTGCTCTCTCAGTGAGCACTTCTTGTCAGTCCAGCCGGGTACAGGAAACTGAAGCTCCTGTACCGTGGCCCACTCTGCTCTGTCATGCTACACTGAGTGACTGGTAGGAGGGAGCGCTATGCACTTCCCTCCTGCCGGTCACTGTAATCTAGCACCCACCGGGTTGGTGCGCCCTAAGGCTGCCGTCTGTGCCGCCTTATGGAGGCGCCGGCCCTGACTTAGATGTTAGAATAAAACATGATCTACAAACTTGGGATAAATGCAAAGCATGGGAGTAGGCAGAGGATTGCATTTGCCATAGCTCTGCAAAGTTTCAGAGTAGCAGAAGGATGCTTGGGACATTTCATTTTTTTGCAGGGTAAAGTATGTAGGGCTTTATAGCTAAATTTTGGTTTACATGTTTTGGAATGCAAAATAAGTTATCCCATCTCTAAATATTGAATAGGAATGACTAGAAAGAAATCTCCTGGTTGAGTTTGCCATTGTTGTTGGTTTTAAAGTACATAGGCATTTGATAATGGTATTTGTGATGGTTAATATTTTGCTAAAATAAACGGTCAACCGTAGTCTGACTGCTACTGCGAGAGCAGAAATTCTGTAAAACTGTTTATACAAAATATCCAGCATAGCCTTCTTACTTCTCAGCAGTCTTAACACCCATATTTATCAAGTCACAATTATGTGCAGAACTGGCATGCAGATCCAATGAAAATTAGCATGTACACAGTTCATGTACCATCTGAAATTTTTATATTATTGATATAAAAATGTGCAATTGTGTGCGCTGTGTTGCTATGGTAAGTTCCTAGCCAGGACTGACAACAACAAAGCCAACATGTCGGTGTCATGGAGGCGGTAAGCCCTTCTTAGAGATGTGTCACTAAGCAGGGTAAATCAGAAAAGAGCGGAGGAGGAGCGCGGGCGGTACAGAGGTGAATGTTATAGAAGTGTAACACCCACCTCTTCAATTAGATTGATGCAAACGAGCGTAGGGCCATGTAAGTCGTGTCAGTTTCGCTTTACTGCAACAATTGTGGGTCAAAGTTCTTGAATCAGTGAGGAAAGTAGTGATATCTACATGTGTTTTCCATTAGTTTTCATGGAGATTGCACCCCAATTTTTCTCTACAGTATTTTTTTTCTCAAGGACATTTTGTAATGTTTACTATTACCCCCATATTAAAATAGGAGAGGTTAAATCCTGCCTGACATTAAGCTGTAATTGTTATGGTGACTATAGTTTCTCTTTAACAAATTTACACATCTTTAGTTTAGAAAAACAGCGCCTCAGATGGAAAATGATAGCATTATACCAATTTATTTAGGGTCAATACAAACCATTGTCTGGAAATCTATCCATGAACATCCTGTGGAACTCACTTCCCTCCTCCTTTAGATGCTCACTCCTTCAAAAAATCATTAAAAACCCACTTAAAAGTGTATCAATTTAACTGTTAATAGCTCACGACTGACTCCTCTCTTGCAACTGTCATTAGTCTAATACTATCCTTACCTTTTGTGTCATATTACCCTACTCCCTCTAGCATGTAAGTTCATTGAGCAGGGCCTTCAACCCCTCTGTTCCTGTGTATCCAACTTGTCTGGTTACAGCTGCATGTTTGTTCGTCCACCCACTGTAAAGTGCTACGGAATTTGTTGGCGCTATATAAATAAATAATAATAATAACAGGACTAAGGCTCGAGGTCACACATTTAGACTGAAAGAAAGGAGATTTAGTCTTAGGCAAAGGAAAGGTTTTCTTACAGTAAGAACAATCAGGATGTGGAATTCTCTGCCTGGAGAGGTGGTTTTATCAGAGTCTGTACAGATGCTTAAACAGCAACTAGGTGAATACTTGCAAAAACATAATATTCAGGGATATATGTTTTCATTTGTGGGGTAATAGCTTCTTAATCCAAGAATAAAACTGACTGCCATTCTGGGGTCAAGAAGGATTTTTTTCTAGTTTGTTGCAAAATTATTCAAACTGGATTTTTTGCCTTCTTTTGGATCAAGAGCAAAAACAGATGTGAGAAAGGCTGAACTTGATGGACAGATGTCTTTCTTTCAGCTTGTAACTATGTTACAGACAAGTATTTGCAATTAGATAAGTTGGATGTGCATGAACAGAGGGTGTTGAGGGCCCTGCTCAAAGGAGCTTACATTCTAGAGGGAGTGTGGTAAAGTGACACAAGAGTTAAATGCATGCATGTTTTCATTTGGGATATAGCGACTAAACAGTGATTTATATTTATTTTTACATTGCTTTCACATTGCTTCAACCAAATATTGTATTGTGGCAATTCTTATTCATAGAGTTTGCACAGCTTAATATCCTTGTCAACTGTGTAATAAAGACTATATTGTTCTCCCTCTTGCATAATTGGTTTGTAGCTTTACTCTAATATTTAATAGAAAACAGTGATATCAGAGGCAGATGTGGAAAATAAATTAGGGATACTTTGCTGGAAACGCTGTTACTAGTGGAACTTGTTTTGGAAAAATAATTTTACCTGACCTTGCCCAAAACCTGCAATGCATACCAATTGAAGCACATTGAAGTCAGAAATATCCAGTATTGCTAGTATAAACCTTTAGTTTGCTATGGTATCTGGTTCTGTTCCTGATTTGCTTTTCTGATTTTGTTTCTCAGTTTTATTTATTTTTTGTGCATTTTTACATTTTGCCATTTATCTAGAAGGAACATTTCTGATTAATCGTCTTCAGATTATCTAGTTACTGTCCATTTCAATGAACAAAACTCTACCAAATGAGGTTTCTGTGCTCTTTCCTCTCTCCTGCTATGGCCTGTGTGTGCTCACCTCAATATTCAGGTTATTTTTTTATTTCTCCAGCTGTTATTCCATTACCCCCATTTCCTGTTTCCAGTACAAGCAACTGATTGCAATCTTTTTCTCACTATGCTGAATCATCAATCTCACACAGTCCATTCTTATGCATCGAACATGTCTTGTTCAAATACCTGGACATTAACCTACCTTCGTACCCTAGCAGGTCATTACATGTGCGTTGTATGCAGGTATGTTCCCTTGGGACCCTAAGTCCTGCTTACACATGTTCTATAGTTTACCCAATTGGCACAGTGTTCCAGTGTTCTCCCACATGCTATGCACGTTGATCGGGTAGATCACACATGTAGCTCGCTTCCTGCAGTATAATGTCACTTACGGTAAGCAAATTACCATGTCAGTCCGGTGATCTCGTTCCCAAACATTTTGGGGTTGCAGGAGTAATGGGGACCTATCTCTGCATACCTAACTGTATGTCATTTTGTAAAAATGCATTTTGATCACATTACCTTTGCCCTGTTGTGGTTTCTGTCTTATTATATTTGCTTATCTTTGATTTTCAGATTTGACCTTGGGTATTGTATTTTTATTTTTCCGTACCTCTGTCATCCTGACCTTGGCTAGTGTATTCGTAATTCCATACCTCTGTAACCCTGAACCTGGCTAGTTATCTGATATTCTGCAGTTCTATAACCCGAACCTCGGTTTGTCTTTCTTTCAAGATTCTACTGTTTTATACCTTAAGCCTGGTCACTCTAAGGCCAGGTAATGTGCTAGTTTTTATTCTCTATGTCTACCTTTCTAAGTTCTGCATTAGTTCTGCATGGGTTTACCTTACCATGACAGACACCTGCTACCTGACAGTCATCTTCTGATGTTATCCTGTCAAGCAGAGCTTGATCAATGCACTATCTACACCCTTTATGATACCATAAAACACATTTTATTTGTAGAGTCTGGTAATGGGGCCATCCCAAGCTTAGAAGACCGTTAACCAGCAGCCAGGGTATTTTCCTTTAAAAATCAGATTACAATAAGATGAAATATGGAAGTCAATTTGAAAAACTCAGAAACATCTCCTAAAATAATTTTGGATGTCAGCACATTCTGATAGAAAATGCATGAGCATGCAGTCTTTTGTACTCCCCAGATGTTCAGTGCTTGTTTTTACTATTTTCAAAATCATATTTGATTTATTGGCTGATATAATCTTTCTCGTTCTTGCTTTTCATTTATGTTATTTTTTTTTTTTAGTCTGATCAGGAAAACTTATATTCCAATAAATACGGTATCTCCTATTCTATGATTAATTAGGGAAAAAAGAAAAAAAAGTATTCAGAGCATTTAATTCCTCTCATTGTAATCAGATAATAATATGCATTTCCTAGGACTGGACTAATTACAGGTACTTTGCATGTTTTCAGGGTCAGAGCTTTGACTGTGAAATGATGAGAACGAGAACCGGCAATGATTTGTACATCTTGCTGTTTATCTCTTAATTGCAATAAGAGGCATATCTGTTTACTCATTAATATGTATTAGCAACTAGCAGTAACTAGGCAGAATAACAAATGTGTCCGTTCTACGAAACATCGGGTTTCATCTTGTTTTATTTCCAACTTACAATTTCAAACGTCCTGCATTTTTAGCATTGCCATTTATTCCTTTACTATGTAAGTCTCGATCATAAAACTTAACCCCTTAAGGACACATGACATGTGTGACATGTCATGATTCCCTTTTATTCCAGAAGTTTGGTCCTTAAGGGGTTAAACAGAGGACGCTACAGTTTGCAATGCACTCTTATACCTTTAGTTTACCCCCAGAGCTTGGCTGATGTAACAGTCGCCATTTTGTTTTCGATGTTAATGTGTGCCATGATTTTTTTTACTAGCCCTATATAACCAAATCTGGATTTAAATTTTATGAAGTTGAGTAAAAGACTGTACTTTTGGTTTGTGCTACACTTATTGTTATTTAGAATCTCAACTACTGAATATGGTGCAGAAATTATTAAAGGAAAACTCCAGGCACCAAAACAACTTCATCTAAAATAAGTTGTTATGATGCCAAGAGGCCTTTGGAGACGCTCTTACCTCATGGGATTAAACCATCCTTGTAAAACTTCTGAATTGTGAGGCTGCCTAGGGGGGTGGAAGGAGATTGCCACTGGAGGCAACTTTGGGGTTAAATTGTTTAAGAACAATTTAACCCTTTGAGATAAGAGTGCCTCCGGTGGGTTCTTTGCACCATAACAACTTAATTTAGATTCAGTTATTTTGGTGCCTGGAGTATCCCTTTAATTCATACATATAAGTGTTCATAAATGTAAGTGTAATTTCATGATTGCTATATTCCTGGATTTTGCTTTTCATATTATTGAGTTACTTCAGCTTGAGTTTAGAGAACACAGTATATTTTTAATTGTATTATTTTTACTTTTTTTTCAATGAATTGTGTATAAAAAAATAAATTTTAAAAGGTTGCAGGGGATCTGTTCCAGATACACTTAGATAATTTTGTTGTGATGAAAAAAATCACAATATCCTGTCCATCCCTTTGTTATATCTAGCAGACTGTCTTTTTCAATTTATATTTATGATAAAAATTATAATATATTTTTTTACATAATAAAAAAGAAGCAAAAATACGACGCAGGAGATTACATTTAGCTACACTTATTTACATCCCCCTAAAAGACAGATTTTATACAAAAGAAAAAGTTAAAAGGAGTTACTGAATACTCCCAGCATGCTTTATTACAAGTCCAAATCAGTCATACCTATGTTACATATTATTGTGAGACTTTTTTCTGTTAATGTATTAGTAGAATAATACAGCTATTGAATGCTCTTCCATTCACTTCACAATAGATCATATATTCCTTTATGCTTTAATGGTATCATGCTAGTCATCTTGGACCAGTCTGTTATAATAAAAGAAAAACAGCAGATGGATTAGTTTATTTTATATTACTTTTTATCACATTACTAATGTAACAATGTGCTCAAAATATACTATAGAGCACATTACCATTGTCAAAATGTACACACATATTATAAATCACATTTCTATTGGAACAATGTACACGTACATATTATAGATAGATCATATTACCATTGTTATAAAGAACACACATATTACAAATTAGACATAAAGATTTGTTTCGTTCAAAACTGTGATTTGTCCGAATCCGGCTTGATCAAGTGATCGGCTGAATTCCCAAACTCCATTCTGAAATGTAGACAAATCACAAACCAACATTTCTAAATTGTGATTCAGAATTCTGCCCAATAAGAGAAAATTTATAATAAAAAAAAGTTGATTGGTGCCTAGGAGACAGTCACTTAATGTTAATTATATTCACAGCTCAAGTTGGAAGAGACCAATAGAGGGTAAAAGGAGGAGAAGTAAAAATATCTATATGCAGTGGTGTATCCTGGTTTTGTGCTGCCCTAGGCAGGACAAAACTCAGGCGCCCCCCTCCCGCCCACGCCACCCCCACCCAACCCCCCCCCCTGCCCGCGCCACCCCCACCCAACCCTTCCCCCGTCCCGCCTTCTAAATACACACACACACATTCACTGACAAATACGCATACACTAGGTAACAGAAACACACACACTAACAGATACACTCACTAACAGACACACACACTCACTAACAGACACACACACTCACTAGCAGATACACACACACACTCACACTAACAGACACACACACAGTCTAACAGACACACACACAGTCTAACAGACAAACACACTAACATACACACACTAACACACACACACACACACACTGACATACACACACACACAGACCCACACACTAACAGACACACACACACACACACTAACAGACACACACATACAGACATACACACACACACACACACTAACAGACACACACACACAGACACACTAACATATATACACACACACTAACAGACATACACACACACTGACATACACACACACACTAACAGACACACACTAACACACACACTGACAAACACACACACAGACCCACACACTAACAGACACACACAGACACACTAACAGACATACACACACACTAACAGACACACACACACACACACACACTAACAGACACACACACTTACAGACATACACACATACTAACAGACATACACAGACATACAAACACACTCACTCACTCACATATTTAATACATTTTTTTTTTCAATTTAACTCCCCCAGCCTCCTTACCTTTGGGAATGCTGGGGGGATCTGTCTCCCTGGTGGTCCAGTGGTTGCTGGGAAGTGCGGGTAGGTGGGCGGGCAGCGAGGGAGCACTTCCTCTGAGCGGTCTGCTCAGCTCCCTCGCGCGCCGCAGAGTGATGCTGGGAGGCGGAGCCGGAATATGACGTCATATTCCGGCTCCCAGCCTCACTCTGTGGCGCGCGAGGGAGCTGAGCAGACCGCTCAGAGGAAGTGCTCCCTCGCCGCCCGCCCACCTACCCGCACTTCCCAACAACCCGCCGGCCGCCCAGCATGCCTTGTTAGCCGCAAGGCTAACAAGGCATTTGCCCTGGGCATTTGGGGGCGGCTTTTTTTGCCGCCCCCTGAAAAATGCCGCCCAAGGCAAATGCCTTGTTTGCCTCGCGGCTAATACGCCCCTGTCTATATGTATATATTGTATAGTTAGTAGACATATATAATGGATAAATATATAAAAATAGATTTATTTATTTTGAATTCTCCTTTTTCTCACTTGATTTGTTGTCCACATGGCAGAAAAATACTCCTATCAGTGTACTGCAATATATATATATACATAATATCATCTTTGTATATGTATATTTTGCATTCCACCGATTGGCACATTTTTGCACCGTTTCAGTTGGTCTGTTTCCTCTCTCGAATTATATTTTCTTCATCAAAATGCTGTTGAGAAACTGTCCAACATTTTTTATTTTTGGAACAAATGGTTAGGAGATACCAAATTTTATCCCCGTGCACAAGTCTACCATAGATCACATTACTATTGTCACAAAGTACACACACGTTCAGGATTGGACTGGGATTAAAAATTGGGGAAAGACTCAGGCATTTACACCACAGAGAAGTCCACTTTGTGCACATCACAAATTGAAACACCCTATGCACTCTCTAACATGGCAGTGTGTGTGAATGTGTAACATATTTGTGTATTTGTGTAGTGTAGCAGTGTGTAAAAGTAATGGCGTACTTGTGTTATGTTCGAGTTTATGAATGTTGTAATGTAGCAATGTGTATGTAATTGTTAGGGTGTTTTTGTGTGCTTTGTCAATGTGTATGTAAATAGGGAGTGCCTTCTGTGGCATGTAATTATATTGCGGAACCTCAAATTATTTCCAGTAGATCAATTTTCCCAGCTAGGGTTTGGGTGAATATTTTTAATTTTGTATGTTGTACTTCCCAACTCACCATTTTTTCTTCTACTGTTGAGACTTTATTCATCAATGCTTGAATTCTATCTTTTAGCTCACGAGAGTTATGTATGTTTTTTATATGGTCCCTAGATGTAAATTTAATCGAGATATTACGAATTCCTGAGTAACTGCTATTGTTTCCTAGGGAGCAATCTGCTTCAGATATTCACAAGAATCATCTAAATGGGAGATTAAAAACTCTTCAGTATTTTTATTGTGTCTGTCTTTTGTAGATATAGGCAAAAAAAGCCAGATATTCTTTTATCCTGCTTTACCTCCTTCATATCTATTTTAGGTTGTCCCTTATTTGTAGGCACTTTAGGCTACAATCAATTACCTAATTTAACTTATTTGCTCAAAAGAGGTTAGCAATTTACTTGCTTTTATGGAAGTAGTGCTTAACACTTAATAATACTCTTAGAGGTTTTTTACCTGCTGTGTGCCTTAAAGAAACAGTTGTCTTAAATAATACAAATGGATAAACCTTAGAACTAAGTAGGATATAGGACAGTCATATGATTTCTTCCAAACTTTCTCCTAATCGTTTTTTAACAACTACCTTTAATATTGATATATTCATGTTCTTATTTTATCTCTCTTCTTCAGAGCTGCCCTAAAATCGACGATAGAATATAGGCACTTCAGTCCCAAATGACGTCAGAAGACAGATGAGCAAAAATAGATTAACCTTAGTAATTAGAGGCAAGGTAATTTAGTTACTAGAGTTTACGTATAATAAGTGTCCACATCCTATGGGAATTTAACAGATAGCCCTCCATGCAGACTCCACGGGACTGACCAACAGTGCTAAACAGAATCCGCTGTCAATGTTGAGAATGCTGTCTTTCGGGACAAGCTCTGCAACACTGCCAGCACTCAGCAATGCAGACCAAGGCTCAGCAAGCTAATATGTCCCACCTCTTCTGGCAAGCATGTATCACGTTATCAACTCTTGCTAAAAGAAAATGAGTCCCGTTTATTTTCTTAAATTTCTTAAATTTCTAAAAACATAGTCCAATTTCTACACACTACATTTTACTTTATTGAATATTAGACTAAAATAACTGAGAACTGAGGTTACTATTGTATTGCTACTGTATTCAGTGTTAGTATAGTCATATCATAGGTTAGCTGAAGAGAATATATTGACTGCTTTTATTTATTTATTTATTTATTTTAAATTCTTTATTTTTGTTGTGCAAGTAGGTAAACGACATTTCAAACGCCACAGCAGCGTACATATGTAGTCACATAGATTGAGCAGTGGCAAGAGTAAGTGCACTTTTTTTTTTTTTTTGAGAGACAAACAGTATAACAAACTTAACATTGATGAATATTGATGAACATTTACTGCCATGTAGTGAAGTATGTAGATGAGTCAAGTTTACTTAGCTGAACACTATTGCAGTGTAATGAATGCTGGCACATACAAGTCTGCATGGAAAACAAGGCAGGTAATTAAAGCGTAGGATATTGCAGACACGAGAATTTCTTGCTAACTGTGTTAGGTAGGCAGAGAAATACATGCTCATCGTTTTGATCGAGCTTATCTATGCAATGAATAGTGTGATCAGGGTAGATATGCATATTGTAATACAATTTTGGGTTGCAAGCTATTGCCGAGCTGTGAGCAAGTATAGTAAGTATTAAAGGCGGTAGGCCTCTCACTAGTGTCGGCTGTCGCCTAGTGTATGGATGTGGCCTCAGGCATTAGGCTGCTAGGTATAAAAGTGGTAGCACGTCTAAATAAACACAATATAACAAATTATAAACAATGTGAGTTTTTTCTTGGGACTGGAGTGTCCGCCAATGTTACCCTTACGGTAATACCTGTTCCAGTCCTGGATCAGCCAACCCCGCACATGGGCCATTTTGGGTAGACAGTCCCTAAAAGTGTGGTTAGTAGGGCAGTCAGTCTACGCTGCGTGTCCCATGCTTGCCTAAACGGTTAAGATTAATAGGTCATATAAAAACAATAAAGGGAGGTACGGAAAGAAATTGGCTGAAACCAAAAATGCAGTGCTCAACTTTGCGTAAATCGGCTTGTGTGGCCGATATGCTGAAAAGCTCTGAAAGCGTAGTCTACGCATTAGTCAGGTTACGTCTGGGAGAATCTCCCGTGAATATATCAAGAGCTATGCCTAGTAGTCGTTTCTGTTAGTCATCGTGTCGGTTAGGTCGAGTTTAATACAGAAAGTGACTAAGGTTTGAGCTTACATCCTAAGTTGCATTCGGTAGGCATTGTGAGAACATTATAAAATAACAGATAATAAAATAATAAACTACACTTGCACGATGGTAGAGCTAGGGGTTCAAGTGTCTATGTCACATTATATCCTATGTCTTCTTTCCCCTCTCTCTCCGTCTCCCCTGCACCTGTCGTATTATATCATTTCCTTTCCCTTAAGTTTTGCACTTCAGTTGTGCAGTGTATGGTGCATCCATGTCGTGAACCTTATCAGGACAGAGTTGGGCTGTGTGCATCATAGCAAGTTGGAAGGATGCTGCCGTTTGTGTCAGGGGGTGAGTGAGTTCGTCTAGCGCCAAAGGGAGGCGCAAGCCGGTCCCAGTGACAAGCTCAGTAGAAGTGCTCGGTTATGACGAGGTGACACCATCACCACCTAAAACTCTGGTGACATAAACATATCGGTGAGGTGCAAACAATTAGGTTAGTCGGCTGGGTAAAGCGGGGTAATGTGTGGCAGTCTTTTTAAATGCAGTCCTTTATGGTGGGGCAATGTCCCAGGAACTCACATAGTCCCGAATTGTCCTTCAGGTTGTGGCAGTGGCGGTGGTTCCGGCCTGTCTTCTGGGCACAAAGTCAACGGTGCTGGCAGTTTCCCAACTTGGGGGGTTCGGACGTCTTTCCCTGGGTGCTGGCTGGGTTGGTATGTTCGAAAGGGGGGCCGAGCAGCCCCAGGATCGCCGGTGCCTCCTGCAGGCTGTGTAGTTTGTGCGTATCATCGCCCTTAGTTACCATCAGGGTGTGAGCTGGGCCCCAGCGATATTTGATATGTTGCTCCCGTAGGAGTGATGTGAGCTGGTGCAGGGATCTCCTCCAGGCCAACGTTGCCCCCGGGAGGTCCGCATAAAATGTTAATGTCATGCCCTCGAAAGGGTAGGCCCTGGCCGCTGTCAGGACTGCGGATCTGTCTTTTTGAGCCTGAAACTGCAGGATTACATCCCGGGTGGCTGATTCTGGGGCCTTAGCAGGTTTTGGGATGCGGAACATTTCATCCAGCGCCACCGCTTTGGCTTGCTTTGGGTTGAGTAGTACCATGAGGAGCCGTCGTACAAAATGGGGCAGTTCAGAGTCCGTTATAGTGTCTGCTACGCCTCTGATCTTGAGGTGCTTCAGCCGACGCTTATCCTCCATCTCAGCATATCGTAGGTCATTCTGCGTAGACAGGTTCCGCAGCGCTCCAACCTCCTGCTGTAGTTCCGTGATTTGTGCGTCTTGGGTTTGCGTGGTGTGCTCCACAGCCCCGAGTAGTCCGCTGAGGCCCGTCAGAGTGTCTCGAATGGAGGCCACTTCTGCTGATATTTTTTTATGGTGGTCTGCCATTAAGTCTCTGATGGCCTCCATGCTCACCGGTGTAGGGGTAGCGGCAGGTGGAGGGGGCTGTTGTCGGGTCGGAGGCGATTTGAGGGCGGCCTGTGTGAGCTCCTCTTCTGCCTCATCTGAGGAATCACTGTAGAAGTCTGAGCATCCCCCATGGAGGGACGCCATGTTAGGGGTAGAGGCTTCTTGGGCCTTCCGCCACAGCTCACCAATATGTGTGCCCGGTTTGATTTTTTCAGGCTTCAATTTTTTCGTTTTCCGCCCCATCTCATTAGGTGAAGCAGCTGGGGCTGTCCGGGTCGTGTTTGGCTCGATTATAAGGGTTTTTAGTGGGTTTTTCTCTTTGTCAGGCCCGGAGCTCAGCAGACCTGCGATCCTCCACTTCTGTAGTTAGGCCACGCCCCTCTTATTGACTGCTTTTAAACGTAAAAGCATATTAGAAGTTGAAGAAAAATACATTTTTCTTCAGTTCAATGAATCACTAGTATCCTACTGTTAAATTACACAAAAATCAGGAGGCCCAAATCGGGGGCTCCGAGGGAGGCAAGGAGGAGGCCAGTGCAGCATTGTCTTATTGTTATGGGGTGTTAGGCCAGGTAATAGAAGAGTGATACATAACCGTTTGTGTTGACATTCTGTGATGTTGCCTGGTTTGGTACAAATATGGTATATCTAGAGGGTAAATTTGATAGGGGTAATTCAGCTCAGCTCATCTCCCTCTCCCCTCTTGTCTTTTATGCTTATCCATTTTTTTCTCCCTTTCCATTCCCTCTTTGGTTTGCTTGTTATGAGAGGTACACGATGCAGTGCATTCACAGAGGAGAGGAGAGCAACTTGGTACGACACTGAACAGTTCTACTTGTCTAAGCTGCAATATTCTACTGCACTGTATCTGACTAAGATGTTGAATAATGCCACTGTATGAACGACTACACTTTAGTGATGTATAACACACCAGAGCAAAGCAGTGGGAAAAAAAATTATAATAATAATGGATGCTAGTGTCAATACCTGTGGGCTCATGGGAAGGTATTGCAGTATCTTCATGTCACATGTTATGTTATTGTAACGGATCGCCTGGTACCCCGACTGGGTACCTCCGTTAATGGATGCTCCTAGCGCTTCCTGAGGACTCCAAGCACTCTGGCAGACACCACAATCACCGAATCAGAGAAGCATATAAATCCTCTCAAGCCTCTGAATGCTGTAGACCGTTGAATAGGAACCATACGAATAGGCTTACACTCCTAGCAGTCAACTGGAACAGCATGCAATAAATCCTTCCCCCAATAATGAGACGACACTTCACTTTGAGGGTAAAACAGGAACTCTGGACTGGCTCATCCAGCCTGGCTTTTATTTCCATCTCACACATACAGGCCACACCCAGGGGGAGGCATAAAATGACCAATAGTGTCACGGGTGCAACCCACACATCCCCTCCCCTTAGTGTGACACATAATCCCATTATGCATACAGTTTAAAATATACTTTTTACACAACTTTCATAAATCTAAAACCATACATAGCATTCACATAAAAATACATATCCACAATCAATCCATTCAGGGGAACAACATATTAAAAATTGGCATGGATCAGACCAGGGGTTCAAAAGTTAGTAAAGTATCTGTTAAAACCCCTAGCTTTCCAGCTCAGACCGTTTTTTACAGAGCCTTCTCTGTGCTGGAGAAGTAATCCAATTATCTCCAGCACAGAGACAGACTCCATTAACCACATAACCACATGGTTACAGAAAGACATAAAACACTTTAAAATACAGAAAGTTACTTTTTATCCATAACACACAGACATTTCACATATCCCCAGATAGCTGGGATCTGAGCGCACAAAACTACCGAATAGCGCGCAGATCCTATTCACACAGTACAATTGCCATGGAGCTAAAGTCTTTCCCATAGTCTTTCATTATATGAATAGGCTCCATGGTATAGCTATCTGGGTTAACACATTCACGTAAAGTCTGGTCCATAGTCCAAAGGCAAGAAGCGGGCAAGCAGCCCCCTCCAAGGACACGTGGCGAGGTCGGTTTCGCCACACTTCTCCCCTTTTCCAAATAGACTAACAGGGTATCTGACCTCCTGCCGGTCAGTGCCCTGATTAGTCCAGCAACCCACCAACAAAACAGAAACAGCAGTACAGCACACCCACAATAACTGGTTACTACACCTGGGTAGAGGAGAAATTGGTCCATGTCCAGGTGCCTCACCAAGGCTGTGTGGGGGACTGGTAGGCTGCCTTGGTGGGTTGCTGAGTGGGCAGAGACCAGCGGTACTCTGCCCGGATGCCAGCACTACCACGGGAGTAGTCGGTTTGAAGCCTGGTTGCTGGAGACCGACTGTCTCCCCTTTAGATACACCGCTCTGCTGCTGGAGACCGACTGTCTCCCCTTTGGCTAAACAGCCCTGTCGTGGGGGGGCAGGACCGACCGTCCCTACCCCCTGTGCTGGAAGTGCAGAGACCACGGTCCCATCTGCACAGGTGTGGGGCTTACAGTCTCCCCCTTGTACATTAAGCTGCTGCTGGGGAGAGGTGGTAACCAGCTCCTCTCCCATTAGAACACTCTGCCGCTGGGGAATGGAGACTGGGCTCTCTATTCCCTGTTCATTAATAATCTGCCGCTGGGGAGAGGTGGTAACAATCTCCTCTCCCATACATACTTCCAGTTTCTGCGGAGGGAGACCGACTGTCTCTCCTCCCAACACAGAGTCCTGCTGTTGGGGAAAGGAGGCTTGGCTCTCCATTCCCTGCTGGATACTCTGCCGCTGGGGAATGGAGACCGGGCTCCCAATTCCCAACAAATCACACTGCCGCTGGGGAGGGAGGACGGCTCCTTCAGCTCCCTGTAACTTGGGCGCAGAGACCACGGTCCCATCTGCGCTGGTGTGGGGCTTACTGTCTCCCCTTGGTGTGCTAAGCTGCCGCTGGGGAGAGGGGATAACAGGCTCCTCTCCCTGAACCGTAGACTGCCGCTGGGGAGCAAGGACGGCCCCTTCAGCTCCCTGTAGCTTGGCCGCAGAGACCACGGTCCCATCTGCGCTGGTGAGGGGCTTACTATCTCCCCTTGGTGTGCTAAGCTGCCGCTGGGGAGAGGGGTTAACAAACTCCTCTCCCTTACACACTTTCAGCCGCTGGGGAGAGGGGATAACTGGCTCCTCTCCCTGAACCGTAGACTGCCGCTGTGGAGGAAGGACGGCACCTTCAGCTGCCTTTTTGTCTGCTCGACCCTGCAGATATGCTGCCGCTGTTTTCCTTGTGCTCTGTATGTATTTCTCCTCCGGGGGTTCTGGTCCAAAGAAAGCCAGCAGCATTTTCATCATAGCGTCAAACTCCTGTTGACTGTAACTGGGCGCCATGCTTGCCCTGCCGACGTTGGTTCTTTTGTAGATAGGGGCGCTGTACGGGTACTAGCGTTGCCCTCCCTTTGTAATCCAAACTAACTGTGTCTCCGAGCTGCTTTACCTCACACTAGGACGCCATCCCACCGCTGCCACCAATGTAACGGATCGCCTGGCACCCCGACTGGGTACCTCCGTTAATGGATGCTCCTAGCGCTTCCTGAGGACTCCAAGCACTCTGGCAGACACCACAATCACCGAATCAGAGAAGCATATAAATCCTCTCAAGCCTCTGAATGCTGTAGACCGTTGAATAGGAACCATACGAATAGGCTTACACTCCTAGCAGTCAACTGGAACAGCATGCAATAAATCCTTCCCCCAATAATGAGACGACACTTCACTTTGAGGGTAAAACAGGAACTCTGGACTGGCTCATCCAGCCTGGCTTTTATTTCCATCTCACACATACAGGCCACACCCAGGGGGAGGCATAAAATGACCAATAGTGTCACGGGTGCAACCCACACATCCCCTCCCCTTAGTGTGACACATAATCCCATTATGCATACAGTTTAAAATATACTTTTTACACAACTTTCATAAATCTAAAACCATACATCACATTCACATAAAAATACATATCCACAATCAATCCATTCAGGGGAACAACATATTAAAAATTGGCATGGATCAGACCAGGGGTTCAAAAGTTAGTAAAGTATCTTTTAAAACCCCTAGCTTTCCAGCTCAGACCGTTTTTTACAGAGCCTTCTCTGTGCTGGAGAAGTAATCCAATTATCTCCAGCACAGAGACAGACTCCATTAACCACATAACCACATGGTTACAGAAAGACATAAAACACTTTAAAATACAGAAAGTTACTTTTTATCCATAACACACAGACATTTCACATATCCCCAGATAGCTGGGATCTGAGCGCACAAAACTACCGAATAGCGCGCAGATCCTATTCACACAGTACAATTGCCATGGAGCTTAAGTCTTTCCCATAGTCTTTCATTATATGAATAGGCTCCATGGTAAAGCTATCTGGGTTAACACATTCACATAAAGTCTGGTCCATAGTCCAAAGGCAAGAGGCGGGCAAGCAGCCCCCTCCAAGGACACGTGGCGAGGTCGGTTTCGCCACAGTTATGTTTTCCATGAAAATCTTCAATAAAAATGATACATGGGGAAGAAAAATTACACAAAAATCATAATATTTATCATTACTATTTTAATGTTGCATCTACATAACATGCATTATAGCATTACATTCTATAATTTTATTGTTATTGACATGTTAATGGTTGCCAATGAGCCTTTTTACAATGAGAGCTCAATCACAATCTCATCATACCAATGCTTTTTGTCTTCACCTTTACAATTATGTTTTTTGTTTTTTTTAATATGGCCCCATAACTTATGTTAAACAGTCAAACTTAAATGCTCACAACCCTTTGAAAGACAGTTATTTAATGCAACACCAAAAAGTCAATTTCTTAAGCAATTTTCAAAATGTTTGCGCATGCGTAGTGCTAACTCCATAAACACATCCCTGAGTTGAACCTTTAAAGTAACATCAACTAGATTATATACAAAATTCCATGTTAATCAATTAAAGCAAATAAAGGACAAAAATGCCCAGTAACCACACATTAACACAGCAAAATAAATAATACAACAAAGGCACATGTACACTACATGATAATAAGTCATCTTTGACAAATGTCCAAATAATAATGTGATGTAATGTGATATGATAAGATATCGATATAATCTGACGTGTTATACCAATAAACATTGGTGTTGTATCTGAGCTGACTCTCCAGGCCTGTAGGTATGGTGTGTTGATCGGAATTCCTGAAGTATGGACTACATCCGAAGTATATGCCCTGGGAAAGAAAATTGCCCTAACTGTTTTGGGGGCTCGTCCGGGATGCTTTGCGATATCTGGCACTTGTATTATGTGCACTGCAAAAAATATAATTAGGGCTGCGATAATTTATCTTTGGATGGGTTCCTGGAACCTTAGTGTTCTGTGAGCCCATACTAAAAATACAAACTCCTTATTAATATGGAAAGAAACAGTAGATGTCTGTGGCAAAGCCAACACGATTAGAAGATGCTAAAATAGTAGGTTAAACACCAACTAGCTGAGAGAAAAATAAGTAAGCAACAAATAATTTTAATATGTGGGTGACTGGAATACAAAACCTGTCTTCCTTGCATATCTGGTGTGACCTACCACCTGAAGACTATCCCCAGGGAAAGAAAATTGCTCTAACAGTAGGGTTTATTTATTTTAAAGAGGTTGGCGAGGGAGTGGGAGTGTCAGACAATGGCATAGGGAGGGTGGATAATGGTATGCCGACACCTCTAGTATATAATCATTGTGAGCATCCCATCCACTGCACATGTGTAGGGGTGTGCGGGGCGGGGGGGCACTTGTTCCCTCAAGTATATTATTATTATTATTTGAGCCCCCTCCCACCTCTAATGGGTTGGAGCTGGGGTGGGCACTTTATGTCCCTGTAATAATATTAAAATACCCTCCCTTTTATAAAGTAGCTCAAACTCATCAGCCACAGGTGGGGACATGGGGGTGGACAATTACTTATTTTAAGCTCCTTTTCCCAATGTGGTGGGCATTTGTCCTGTTTGACAGTTTTGCCCTGTTTGATAGGGCCTTTAAGACTTAAGTGGATAAACCTGAAAGTTTTGGCCGACTGGCAAGTAACCTATATACACCTGTGAACCAAATGTATTTATTTATTATATATATAACATTTCATGCTCTGGCTGCATTCTTCAAGTGAACCACTGTGATGGGGTATTCACTGTGCCCTGTTTTATCCTAATTTATTAGTGTAACATATGTCCATTATAAATTTGCTGTGCCAAACATACTCTGACAATATAAGATTATTGCAGACATCTCTTATGGATGATAGCTCACATTGCTGCTCAAATTCAGATGGAACAAACCTGATTTGGCTATAAATAACAGCACAGCAAAAATTATTATTATCAGCAAGCACCTGACTCCAGATTCCTTATTCCTTATTCATTGGCTAGTCTTTCAAAAAAATCCTAAAAAAAAACACACTTCTCACACTTCTTTAGAAAAGCCTACCAGCTTTCCCCTTAACTTTCCTCTGCTGTGTTCTATCCACTGTGCTCCCTCCTCCCAAATGCCCCTCACATCCTTTCAGGTATATCCAGGTCATTTTATTCCCTTGTCTCCCTCTGTGTATTTGTCCCTCATCCTTTTAGGTTATAAGCCTTTGTCACCTACTGTTCCGGTATATCAAATGTGTTTTGTTAGAATTCATTGCTTGCTTTGTTTTAGCTGTTGTACAGTACAGTAGCATATCTGGGGGATATATAAATAAGTGTAATTGTAATTTCCCAGGTTAGTATATTAGCAGAGTGTTAAATAGGGGTGTCTTCTGTGATGTAAACCTTTGTTGCATACCCCAGTTTAGCGGTTGCTATTCTAAATTTCACTAATGCTACCTTGGGTAATACAGATTAACTTTTATTGTTATGTACCAATCCCCAGCCCTCCCCTTAACATTGATCACCAAAATGATGTCTGAACAAAAGTGAGAATTGAGTCTGGTAACCGGCATATGAAGGGGAAACTACATTAATTCAATGAATAAAATACAATAGTGAAAATTCTCAAACACAAATAATAGTGCTACAATCACCAAGGTGGGCCACAATCACCACCCAAAAATACAGCAACAAACAAATAAACAAGTAAGGATGAGAGCACACAAGTAAATAAAATTAATACTACCCACAATTGGTATTCAAATTATTCCCTGAAACAAAACAAGGGAAAAAAACATAGGGTAATAAAGTTTAAAACTGTGTATCAAATATACATACTGGTCCCACTCACATATAGAGAGCCACTTAAAAAGCTGGCTCAGACTGCATGCCTTGAACAATTAGGAATTCCAATGGACCCTTCTCCGTAGCTTTTTAAGTATATGAATATTTCATACACAGTTTTAAACTTTATTACCCTATGTTTTTTTCCCTTGTTTTGTTTACAGGAATAATGACAGGAATCTAACCCTAACCCTAGATTGCCGAAGTCCCAAATTGCCGAATTCCCGATTTGCCGGAGTCCCGAATTTCGGAAGTGCCAAACCAATTTTTTTGCCCATGCACATCCCTTATTCTTTAAACAAACAAGAAAAAATAGCACACACTCAGAAATATACAGCTGTAGCAAACAGATGCACGGAACTGAGTATGACTGGAAAGATTAAAGTAGTCTCACATGAGATGAAAAATACTGAATAATGCTGGATATTATGATAAAAAATAGATAGAGAATATCTAGAGCCCCTATTTAAAAATAACAACCAAATCTATACATATAGTACAAAGACAGTCCAAACAAAGCTTTAATAAATCAGGCTAGATACTGTCATAGATATATACAGTAGGTATACCCAGTATAGAAAGGTAAAAGGGGCAAGTGACAGATATGTATATATACACAATCTAACTCTACCACAAAAACAAAAAAATATATATCAAAGAGTCAAACACATATATATCACCAGCAATATTCCTAGTGAATATATGGACAAATATAGTAATCTCAAAATGTCCATATAAACAAAAAATATTAAATAGAGGAATGTGGTGAAATATGTATAAAGAATACTCATATACAGAGGTAAAAAATATGAAAAACGAATAATAGATATCGTGGAGCTTAGAATGCCCACGGCATATCTATGAAGAGGATAGTATACAGAGCAGATAGAAGGAAACAATACATAAATGTGGGCACAGCTGTTAGAATAAATGCTGCCTAAAGATCACAATGTATCCAGTAAGTAAGTATATTCAGTATCATATCCAGTTACGTATATTAGCCTCTGAGTGGTAGAGAGAAGAAATCTATCTATTAGACATAAAACACATAGTAAGTGAAATAATTATAGTGACATAATGTGAGCAAAAAAGTGAGTCTAAGAGAGACAAATAAACGCCTGACGCGCGTTTCAGTGCTTCTTAGTGCACCTTCGTGGACAGGGTGACCGGCAAGAGGGGATGCGCTCCCCTCCTGCCAGTCACAGAATCTTCTGTTCTCACAGGTCTTCTGTTCCCCTACCCGGTCTGACAGGACAGGCAACGAGCAGGCAGGTTGGGGCATTGCTGTGTGTTACCATGGCAACCATGACCTGACCTGCCTGCTGTTCAGTCGGGAGGAACTGCACGTGCCAACACTGGCCAAAGGTAAAGGGTTGAAGGATAATATAAAGATTTCTTTTTTTTAAATATATAAATCCTATAAACCCCCAAAACACACTATACCCCCACTCCCCCCCACACACACAGGACCTCCACCACACATAGAAACCACCACACACAAACAGCACCCCCCTACACAGCACACACACTAAACAGCTACAAACACTGCACCCCCTCCACACACACACAGCACCCCACACACACAGAACCCCTACACACAATGCACTCCCCACACACTGAACCCCTCCACACACACACACTGAACCCCGCCCCAACTGCAGTCTGTGTGTGTATATTCAGCCGTCTGTGTGAGTGTTCAGCCGTCTGTGTGCGTGTTCAGCAGTCTCTGTGTATGTATTTAGCTGTCTGTGTGTGTATATTCAGCAGCCTGTGTGTATTCCGCAGGCTGTGTGTGTGTGTATTCAGCAGTCTGTGTGCGTGTATTCAACAGTCTGTCTGACTGTGTAAGTATTGTATTTGTTGGAGGTACCAATAAATATAAGCCTCATTTTATTGACAATTTATATTTTTATTCCTGTGAGTGGTTGCGTAGTCACGGCCCCAGTGCATTGGTTTGCCTGATGGGCTATTATGCTGTTACGATGGCCCTGGTATAGGGTATGTGTGTGCTCTGATCATGCTCCCACAAAATGTAAATGAAAAGGCACTCATTTGAGTACCAGAAAGGGGATGAGCTGTAACCTCCACTTCTGGCCAGGAATAGGTCAAAGACTTCTAGTGTGTATGTATTTCTCTGTTTTGTTTTGTTTTTTGTTTTTAGCGATTTTTGTTTCGCTAATGGGTGTCCCGTTTTTTTTTTTTTTCATAATCTGGTCACCTTGGACACATGGAGGGCTGGGAAGGGGGTATAAGGACATTGGGAGGGGGTATAGGGACACATGGAGGGCTGGGAGGGGGTATAATGACACATGGAGGGCTGGAAGGGGGGTATAGGGACACATGGTGGGCTGGAAGGGGGTTATAGGGACACATGGAGGGCTGGGGGGGTATAAGGACACATGGAGGGCTGGGAGGGAGCTACAGGGACACATGGGGGGCTGGGAGGAAGCTATAGGGACACATGGGGGGCTCATGCGACACATGTGGGTGCTACTGAGACACATAGGAGGGCTAATGAAACATACATAGCTGGTAGGGGGTATAGGAACACATGGAGGGCTGGGAGGGGGCTATAGGAACACAGAGGGCTGGGACGGAGGGCTAGTGGATCACATGGAGGGCTGGGGGGCTATAGGGACACATGGAGGACTGGGAGAGAGGGATAGTCTGGGGGGCTAATGGGACACATATGGGGGCTACTGAGACACATGAAGGGCTGTGGGGTAATGCGACACACAGAGGTGTGTGGGGAGAACGAGACAGAGAGGTTGGGAAAGGGGAACAGGGGACACACACAGAGGAGCTGAGGAAGATGAAGAAGTGACACACAGAGGGGCTATTGGGAAAGATACACATAGAGGGGCTGGGGCCTGGGAAAGAGACTCACAGAAGGGCTGGGGAAGGGGAGAAAGAGATAAAGGGGCTGGGGCTGAGAGACACATGAAAGGGTCTTGGGGGAAAAGACACAAACAAAATGCATCTTCACTTGTGTCTCCTGCTCTCCCTGTAACTCAGAGTCAACTGGTGAGAGAAAAATGTGATTTATTGTAGTGGTTCTGGTGTCTATAGCCTGTCCCTGTAGGCCAAGCACTGTAAAAGCTACCTTTTTAGAGAAAAGGCAGTGTTTACATTGCTGCCTAGGCACATCTCTAGTGACAGTCACTCAGATGGCCACTAGAGATGCTTCCTAGACCAGAGCTGCACAGTGTGCAGCACCTATGTTGAGCATCTCCACGCACTGCATGGAGGCGCTGAACGCTCCCCACAGAGATGCATTGATGCAATGCATCTCTATGAGGAGGTGCTGATTGGTGCGGTGAAGCGCAGCATTTTGCCAACATACACAATAGCCCCCCAATGCTTTCCTGTGGGAATTGAATTGGCGTTAACTGAAATCATCCAGTTGTCAGCCAAAGTGAAGAGTATACACTTAAAAAAACAAATATATATATATATATATATATATATAATTTTTTTTACTGCTGTGAAATAGCATACATTCACAATTTCAGTCCAAACGACCAAACTTTTCTTGATATATCAAGGTAGTTGGACTGAAACATTGATTATATGCAAATACACGTCTGCTTACAATAAATCCGCTCTTTTGTTTATTTTGAAGACCTATGAGTGCTTTCTTTCACGTTTGAGTGATAGTTTTCAGTTTTTTTTCCCGCTTCCATATCTGCATACTATGCTGGCGTGAGTCATTGTGGGGCTGGTATGGAATTTTTTTCCAGGGCTTCTTTTCATTCCCAGTCTGGCCCTGCTTATGGATCAGTCACTGATTGTGCATTTAACGTAATATACTATTAAAACCACAATTTTCATCTCACTAAAACATTTTATTAATATTCAAGAAAACCTGAAGTTTTTTTTACTATATGCACATTTTAAAATATAAAGACCTTGAAGACCTGTAAAATCACCAAACATAGAAACCAACATAGATGGAATCTCGAACACCTTATGAGCACAGCACTTCTTCTGTACTTACCCAGAAGATGACACAGCAGGACAAAGCGACACTGTCAGCTTTCCTCCATAGAGGATACAATGCAAAAATTCCCCTCCCTCGCCGAGTGAACCCACATGAGGGTTCATGTCATGGTCCCCGGAAGCTGCAAATCATAGAGCCACATGACAGCTGCAGACACTTCAACAATGGCGAGTAAATAAACTGCAGGACCAGCGATTTGGCAAGTTGTTGGCTCTTGTGCCAGCAGAGGCCACTGTATACCATCAGTGTGCCATTGCCATCCTAGACTTTGCACTTTCCAATTTATGCTCTCTATACTTCACAGGTAAAATTGTATACATTGCAAACTTAATTTTATTAATTCATCTCAAACTGCTGGCAACTGTTACTCAGGGATAGTATCCAAATTTCCATTACCATTTAACCATCAGGGTTTCCATGTAATTGTTACAGCCATAGGTTATCCATTTAAAAACTCAATCATTTATTTATTTATATATATATATATATCATAGAAAGAATCACTGTCCGACATAAAGGCTTAGTTTTGTATCTGGAAAGCCACTTGTTTACAGGAAGAAAACTCCAACTTAAAATGGCTGCCTCGCTTCTCTAGAATCAGTATAAACTACAAGCTATTGGGGATCAGGTGTACACAGAGACTTACATTTATAGTACCAACAGTGGTGATAAGTGATTATAAAAATATAGACTTTTAAATAAAAATAAATGAAAGCACATTAACTTGCAATCAAGCCAAGATAGCAGGCAGCAGGCTCTGACAATCAATATAAACAGGCTCTGGGAATAAAATGTTTTTTTTTTGCTAACACCTGCAAAAGTAACAACCTTTATAGAAATTAAGATTAATTAGACATAAACATTTTAAAGTAGAGGCAAAAAAAACAAAAAACAGTAAGGATTTAAGCTGGGAACAGCACATCAACTAAAAAGTGAAATATGTAAAAAACTAAATTATAACAACTATGCCAATCAACACAAAGTAACTAAACTTCTAAGAAACTAGTAACTAAAGAATAAATAGATGCATGTTTACAGTACAATAGTAAAAAAAAAAAAAGTCAGAAAACAAAATGAAAATGAAATAGTAACTGCAAAATATTAATACAAATAAATGCCAGTAGTTTAATATGACGTAAAATACGCTGTCTAGCACTGAGACCTACCCGTGAGAAGGAATGTTCCACATTTATGGTTTACATAGACTATGCTGTTCTCTGACTGGTTATGTAGGAGTTAAATCACTTTGTTTATTTAACCCTAGGCACGCCTCCCTACACGTGACTTACACAGCCTTCCTAAACACTTCCTGTAAATAGTCAAATAATATTTACTCTTTCATTATTGCAAATTCTGTTTAACTCCTTCCCGACCAATGACGCACCAGGTACATCCACCAGAATACCTGGTACGTAATTTACTAAATCGCCACTTACCTGATCGCTGGCTATCCCCACCGGCAATCGCGATCCGGCCCACCCGGGCCATGTGATCGCGGGGTCCTCGCGATCACATGGCCGGAATACCTGGCTTGTGCAGTGCCTGCAGTTACTCTTGTGGCGATATAAATCTAGCTCCTCCCTGCGTTGGGGGGAAACTGAACAAATAACATCCCTGTACAGGCTTAACGCTATCACAAAGTCGGGAATGGATAATTTCTTATTGAGCCTGGGGTCTCTGGCCTTGAGTACTACAGACACATCCCCATAGCAATAAGCCTTATTCTCCACCAAATCCTGGGATTCTATCAGAAGGGAGACTCGGTTTACATCTTTCACTTCTAGTATGTCTTTCTTATTGGACTGGGGTACTAAGTGGGCAGGCGATGATGTGTGAGGTCGTTGGTGTCGGGTTAGAATTAGTGCTGTTACCCGGGGTTGGGGTTGTCTGTGGAAGTGTGGCGGGAATGGCTGCCGGAGTAATAATGGCAACTTGGGTCTCTAGTTTCTCCAGTCTCTCAGTAATGAGGTTAACAGTTGACAGTAGTACTATGGTACTATGGTATGGATTCCTGACGTTTCCGTCATTTCCCTGTGTGCTAGTTCCCGGTCTGTCAGGGTTAGCATTCAACAGGCGGTATAATTCCGTCTTGCAAGCCGTGGCCCGGTATGGGACGCCTCTTCTCCTAAGTTCGGGTATGGTCCAACGTAGAGATCCTGGGCTTGAAATTCTCAGCTGGGGTCTGTAGTCTGGCTGGGCAGGAGTTTCTGGCCGGGGTGCTAGGTAGGGAGATATCCTCAGCTATGTCAGAAGCATGAGATATTCTGGAACGTGAATACGTGCATGGAGTTAGGAATTATGATTCTTTAAAGGAGAAGAGTGTCATCTGACGTGTATTTAGCTCATCCATAGAGGGAGTAACCACTAAGTTAAGTTAAGATGGGTGGAGGTGACTGTTTGGGTGTTGGTTGGTGACGTATGATTGTCTTGGGATTCGCACATGACGGAGGTGGGCGGAACGATATCCGCCTGTGAGGACAGGATAAGCGCAGTGGCTTTAAACGTGGTTTCGGTTTTGACTATGATACGAAGTGAGGAGGCCGTTGCCTCAGGGAGGTGTCCTGGATGGACCTATGCGAGGGGCAGCGTCGTGACAGTGACCTAGGTATTACATGGACCCACCGTGGTGGCCCTTATGCCTGTAGGTCTGTCAGGCACGTAATCTGATTGGGGGTGCGTACTAGAGGGAAATAATGAAGAATTACTTACTTTGTAGTTAGCAAGGTTGCGAGTGTTCTATGGTCTAAAGGTAGGTTATAACAGTCCTGGCCGGAATGGTACGGAAACAAAAGTACCAGGGATGGGGCTTTGAAGACCTAGAATTTGGTAAAGTAAATAGGTGCTAGTACAGGTACCTGTGAAAATTACGACATGGGAATGTATTATCTGTGTTTTAGATGACTAGTTGTATTGAAGCCAATGTTCATGGACTATGGAGTAAGACCAGAGGCCTAGATAGTGATATAGTGAGTATTGAAAAATGAAATTAATAATTAATTTTTTTTGGTCCCAAACGGTAAAAAAAGCGGTCTTGTCACTAAGGAGTTAATGTATAATTTATTAGCTTCTGCACTGTTAATAGCTTGCTGGAACCATGGGCGTAGGAACCCAAAAAAATCTGGGGGGGATAGCATTTTTACTCGCCGGGTATATTCTTATTCCGTAAACTAGGAGTTGTTTATCCCATTGTACAGCGCTACGGAATTTGCAGTCGCTATATAAATGATTAAATAATAACATTAAAGGGTCACTACAAGGAAGGGGTTTTACTTACCTGGATACAGCGCCGGGATCCTCCTGATTAGAACCACCCCTACCCTTCCCATGAATATTAGAACCACCCCTACCCCTTCCATGCACAAAAGAACCCCACCTATCCCTTCCGCGCATATTAACCCCCTACCCCTTCCATGCATATTAGTACCCCCTAACCACTTCCATGCATATTAGTACCCCCTTACCCCTTCCATGCATATTAGAACCCACCCTACCTCTTCCATTCATATTAGTACTCCCCTAACCCCTTCCAATAATTTTTCTACCTCCCCCCTCCTCCCATCCATATTAGTAGCCCCCCTAAACCCTTCCAATTATTTTTCTACCTACCCCTCTCCCCCTATCCTTATTAGTAGCCCCCCTAACCCTTTCCAATTATTTTTCTGCCATGTTAACTAACGCCAGTGCTGGAGTGCCGCCGTGTTTACATTAAAAGGCCTGCAGGGACAGGCTATAGACACCAGAACCACTACATTAAGCTGCAGTGCTTCTGGGGACTATATTGTTTCTTTAATGTGAGGTAAATTAGAGATTAGTGCCACAAATAATATGCTAGATTGCCTACTTACAACCAGATGAGGATGATGATGGACTCTAGCTGCAGTCTGGCTCCACTGGTCTGGTGTAGAACAGGCTCTCTGGAGGCTGTTTGTAACTGTGGTCCCAAAAATCAATGTTCTGTGAGAACGGGAAGCAGCTCCATTTTTTGGGGGCCCTTTACACAGCTCAAGGTCTGGGTCCCAGGGTCCACCTTCACGTTCCACCAATGAGTTTGTTCACAGGGGGTGGAGTGTGTAGGGGATGTCCTGATATGTGTGTAAGGAATGCATTGTGTGAATCTGTGTTTGTATGTGTAAGGGCTGCAAGATGTGATTCTGTGTATGTACGGGATGCAGTGTGTGCGTCTGTAAGGGGTGCATTGAGTGTGTGTACGGGGTGCATTGAGTGTGTGTAAGGAAGGCATTGTGTGTTTCTGTGTGTGTAAGGATTGCATGATTGTGTGATTGTGTGTGTGTGCACGGGGTGCATGATTGTGTGTGTGTGCACAGGGTGCATTGAGTGTGTGTAAGGATGAATTGTGTGTTTCTGTGTGTGTGAGGGTGGCATGATTGTGTGTGTGTGATGGATGTCAATCTCTCTCCCTCGTCACTCTCTTTCTCCCCCTCCCTCCCTTGTCACTCACTCTCCCCCTCCCTTGTCACTCTTTCCCCCCCTCCCCCCTCCCTGTTTCTTTCCCCCTCCCTCCCTGTTTCTTTCCCCCCTCCCTCCCTGTTTCTTTCTCCCTCCCCTCCCTGTTTCTTCCCCCCTCCCTGTTTCTTTATCCCCCCTCCCTCCCTGTTTCTTTATCCCCCCTCCCTCCCCGTTTCTTTATCCCCCCTCCCTCCCCGTTTCTTTATCCCCCTCCCTATCTGTTTCTTTATCCCCCCTCCCTCCCTGTTTCTTTATCCCATCCCCCTCCCTGTTTATTTATCCCCCCTCCCTCCCTGTTTCTTTATCCCCCCTCCCTGTTTCTTTATCCCCCCTCCCTCCCTGTTTCTTTATCACCCCCCTCCCTGTTTCTTTTGTCACCCCCCCTCCCTCCCTGTTTCTTTATCACCCCCCTCCCTCCCTGTTTCTTTATCACCCTCCCTCCCTGTTTCTTTATCACCCCCCCTGTTTCTTTATCCCCCCCCTGTTTCTTTCTGACCCCCTTCCTCCCTGTTTCTTTCTCCCCCCGTTTCTCCCCCCCTCCCTCTTTCTTTCTCCCCCCCACCCCCTCCCTCCCTCTCTGTTTCTTTCTTCCCCCCTCCCCTACCTGTGTTGTAGCGTGGCCGAGCTCTGTACTGTCCGCGGGTACAGGGAGCTTTTGTTTCCTGTACCCGGCGGACTAACAGGAAGTGCACACTCAGTGTTCACTTCCTTTTAGTCCGGCCGGGTACAGGAGACAGATGCTCCCTGTACCGGCGGACTATACAGGGCTCGGCCGCGCTACATAGAGGGAGTGACAGCCCCTCTCCTCTGGCTTCGCCCGGGCGCACCAGCCTCAGGCAGAGCTGCAGCCGCCTGAGGCTCTCGGGCGGCTGCAGCAAAAGGGGGGCCGGCGGAGCTGGGGGGGATTTCCCCATTACCTGTCCCCCCCGCATGATTTGCTGGGGGGGATGCGTCCCCTCCATCCCCCCAGGTTCCTACGCCCATGGCTGGAACATACAGGAGCATCCAGTATGTGATTAAAGGTCAATGTACAGAGCAGGAGATAAAAACTTTTAAAGTAAGTTACATCTGATTGAAAATGAAACCATTTTGTTTTTTCATGCAGGCTGTGTCAGTCACAGCCAGAGGAGGTGTGGCTACTGCTACATAAATAGTAACAAAAGTGATTTAACTCCTAAATGGCAGTGAATTGAGCAGTGAATCTTCAGAGGCATGATCTATACACAAAAACTGCTTAATTAAAATAAAGTTGTTTTGGTGACTATGGTGTCCCTTTAACCCCTTAAGTACACATGACATGTGTGACATTTCATGATTCCCTTTTATTCCAGAAGTTTGGTCCTTAAGGGGTTAAAGAAAGATTGTGCATAATAGCTTCCTTTCTGAAAAAAAATCTATTATAATGAATTGTCTTACTATCTCAGTTCTCTGTGTACACTAGGTTGCTATGTTTCTGTTACTCTGACTAATCCAAGCTGTTTGTGTAACAGTAGTAAATTAGAGATTAAAGTTTAATCTTATGTGTTCAATTTCAAGTATGCAAAGCTATTCCAGTAAGCATAATATAACAGGTTGTGAGCAGACTACATGTTGAAAGAAACCTATATCTACAATAAATTAACTGTTTGAGCTTTTTAAGTTCATTAAATTGTTTTGATGCCTATATTATCCCTTTAACCCCTTAAGGACACATGACATGTGTGACATGTCATGATTCCCTTTTATTCCAGAAGTTTGGTGCGTAAGAGGTTAAGGGGAAAAAAAGGGGGAGATTCTAGCAATACAAAATGTACAAGAGCCTTCACAGTCACCAAAGCAATAATGTTTAATGAGAGAGTTTTACAATTATTTACATAACTCCAACATATTCTACAGTACTGTACATTAGGTAAACAAGACAAGCCCTGTCATTTTTCAGTGTTTCATAAAGATATAATCTTTACGAAATACTAATCAAGATAGTGTTGGAATTTCTGTGAAATTCCAACACAACCCAAAGGACCCAATGTAAGGACATCTTTGCCATATTATAAATTTGAGGTTGACAAATTCCAGCAGCAGCCACATTTGACATCAATAAGACATCAACATTGAGGGTCTCATGGAATCTTCAGTGGAGTGTACAGTATTGACATGGCTCCTAGCAAATATAGTGCCAGGAGCCAAAAAGGACAGTAAGATGAAGATAGTGGCGGCCAAGAGCGACAGTTTGAGAAAAGTTAAACTCTCCTGCACTGGGAACCCACAGACCCACACCGGATCTGTCACTTTTGGGGATCTTTGTGAAATATGCAAAGACCCATGAAAGTGATAAATCCACTTTAATTCTAACAAAACATGATTAGAAGAGAACCTTGTGCAAAGAAGCTTACAATCTAAATGGATACGGGAGAAATACACAGAGAGAATCAAGTCATCTGTATGTACCTGAAGAATGGGGAGCTGTTTGGGAGAAGGAAGCATAGTAGATGGGAGATGGGAGATGGTAGAGGAAGGTTATACGTAATGGGGAGTTAAGGGGCAAGTTGGTAGGCTTTTCTAAAAAAAAGTGTGTTTTTAGGTATTTGTGGCAGACTGCAGAAACTGGGAGTTGAATGTGATGTCAGAGGACGTTCAATAAAGGGCATTCCAAAAAGTTGATCTCAAGACTTAGTGTATGGAGGCTTCCATGGATCCTCCATAGATATCAACGTTGTATTCTGGTACATGTGAGAATACAGCACTTACACAGCTCCTAGCAGATGAAAGGTCGGAAGCTGCAATCGAAAGATGGTGGTGCCTGCACGGGAAATCAAAGATGAAAGTTAGTGTTTAATACAATCTTCTAATGCGCCACCGCGTATTTTCCATTCAACAATATGAAGAAAGTGAACTAATTTATTGTTTTTCTCAATAGCCAAGGCAGCAGTTGGTCTAGTTTTGTCTCAGACTTTTACCAAGCTGAAAAAGTAGGGAAATTTGTGCAGCTCATCTGTTTTGATATACATTTTGCAATTCAGTTATCAACTCAGTACCATTTCCTGTTTAGTAAAAATACACCCAGGAGCTATATATATTCTAAAATTCTAATATGTCAGCTGTCTAGTTGGGATAAACATTTAGCAGATATTCCTTGACGGTGCCTAACTGATTACTGCCGCAAGTGCTGCTTTATTACTGCGAAAGTCATAATCATAACATGATATAATTATTATTTATAGTCTTCAAATAAGTGTTATTTCATTTCTGGAAAAGCCTGCCTATCATGCAGAGCTAAGAATGTTCTACAATGATGGCTTCTGCCATTGTGGCAGAGATTTAATATCCTGGTGATCTAATTAAAATTAATGTTATAGGCATTTCAAGGAAACTTAATGATTGAATTAATTGCATAGGTAGTTTTTTTAAAAATTTTAAATAACAAATGTCTGACTGTAAAACTCTGTAAATGTATTTTAAAGAGCAATTAAAGAACAATAATCAAATAATCAAGGGGAAGAGCCCTGTGGTGTGGCGAAACGTACGTTGGGACTTCAGACATTATGTGTATATAACGGTCTAAAGATATCATACAGGGTAAACATTGGACTGGAGTGGAGGCACTTTCAATAGATTTTTGTCCTTGAAAGAGATTTAACTTATTTAACCGTTATATACAGTGTTTGTATGCCTTAGGAAACAGGCAGTCTAGGGGACTATGGGATTAGGTGCCCTTGAAGGCACAGGTTAGGTGGAAGTGAGGGCCCACAGTATGATGTATGATAGAGAGTAGAGTCGAATAAAAAAGAATCACAGTATGATGTATGATAGAGAGTATGGTAGTATATAGATTCAAAGTAGGATGTATGATAGAGAGTATAGTAGGATATAGAATTACAGTAGGATGTATGATAGAGAGTATAGTAGGATATAGAATTAAAGTATGATGCATGATAGAGAGTATAGTAGTACATAGAATCACAGTATGATGTATGATAGAGAGTATGGCAGTATATAGATTCAAAGTATGATGTATGATAGAGAGTATAGCAGTATACAGAATAACAGTATGATGTATGATAGAGAGTATGGTAGTATATAGATTCAAAGTATGATGTATGATAGAGAGTATAGTAGTATATAGAATTACAGTATGATGTATGATAGAGAGTAGAGTAGTATATAGAATTACAGTATGATGTATGATGGAGAATATGGTAGTATACAACATAATAGTGTGCAGTATGTTGCAGAGTATAGTAGTATAGAGTATCGCTGCATGTTTCTGAGAACATTAGTATAGAGTAATGCAGTAATGCAGAGAGCCTCAGATGGAATTTTTTCCCCAAGTAAGTAAGTTATTCCCATAAGAGTAGACATTAGACTGTGAGAGTAGGACCTGCCAAAGATGGGGTACATTGACGTTGTGGCAGGCTTCCGCAATGTATGATCATATAATGTAACTAAATCCCCATTATTTTTTGCCTAGATCAAGTGTTTTTTAAAAAAAAACCTTTAGAAAAAACTTAAAAAAAATAAAAATCTGTCAACATTGAAGTTGCTGTTTAGTAGATAGGAGAGTGCGCTGGATCTTGTGTATTGTTTATTGTATAATATGGCCCCCAGCAGCACCCCATTTAAGCATGTTCAGGTGAGTGCAACCACCCCCCATGTTTCATAGATTTTTAGGCTTTGCCTGTAGTTGTGGGAGGGGCTTGATTTTCCCTTAAAAGGGGTGACAATCCACTCCCAACTTATCGTGGATTGTCTGGCGAGTCACTTCCGGTCCGACCGCCATCTTAGTTTTCTTACCTGTCTTCCCTCGTGGTCCTGGCTCCTCTTCTACCTGTGGGTCTTCACTTCCACGTCGATCCTGTGAAAGGTCCTTGTCGCAATTCCAGAGGTCCTGCTGCCAGGAGCTGGTGGGGTCCACGAGGTTGATCGGTACAGTGTGTTTCCCCGTCGGGTGCCTCTAAGTACGCCGTCGGGTCAGTAGCTCGGAGCCCCCCCTCCTTCTCACAAGGTTCTCCTGGAGCCGTGCATCAGTTAGCACAGTCCACTCGCACTTAAGCCCCCGCCCCCCCATACACGCCAGACTCACCATGTGTACGTTTGTTTACCTTGTGGGTGCGTTCAGCAAGCCTAGTCACTTGAATGCAGTTCGCATGATTCCCATTCGGCAATTCTGTTTGGCTCTACTAGAGCATTATTAATAGCTGCACCTTCATTCCCCTTAGTTCGGCTAAAATCCAGCCATTCGTTTTAAAATGTATCGGGTTGATTAAAGTCGCCACCTGGTGGCCTGATTATGTAATATCATGTAATAACTGTGATTATGTTTAGATTAGTATTGCTGTCTGTAGTAAGGTTCTTCAGTCAGTTAAATATAACCCAAGGGGTCTGTAATAGCTCCTACATCCTTATCAACAATTTATCAAAGGGGTCATGTATTTTTCACTTCTCTGTTGCTTCTGACTGATGTTCATCATTTTCCTGAACTGGTTAGCATGCTCACTCACTACATAACCTCACGAATGCAGCCATTGTCGGTTCACCAAACAGTACGTTCAATTGTTTCATGTTGGCTAAACATACGAATGATTAAGTGAAACAGTTATTCCATACAGGGGTTCCCTCTTCCTTGGGCAGAATATTGCTGGTTATGAGATTGTTCATCTTAGGGAACAGGCGAGCGATAATATAATTATAGCATTATTCTGTACACATGATTCCCCCCACCCCCCTTTTCAGCAGTTATTTGCTGGATTTTATGTTGGTTCACAAATACAGTCGATTGGCCTGGTCTAAGTCATATGCCCCCATTGGTTAGAATGGTTATTACAGCTTACATTTAAAGGGATTTATTTGTGGCTATTTGAATATACTGTATTCGGCTGTTTATTTAAATTAATTTTTAGCTGACATTTGTCATGATGTTCCCACAAGTTTTCATTGCAGGAATTAAGCTTATGCTTTTGTGACAACTTTTCTCATATACCGTATATACTCGAGTATAAGCCGACCCGAATATAAGCCGAGGCCCTAATTTTACCCCAAAAACTGGGAAAACTTATTGACTCGAGTATAAGACTAGGGTGGGAAATGCAGCAGCTACTGGTAAATTTCGAAATAAAATTAGATCCTAAAAAAATTATGTTAATTGAATATTTATTTACAGTGTGTGTATATAATGAATGCAGTGTGTGTGTATAAGTGCAGTGTCTATGTATGAGTGCAGTGTGTGTGTATGAGTGCAGTGTGTGTGTATGAATGCAGTGTGTGTATGAGTGCAGTGTGTGTGTGTGTATGAGTGCAGTGTGTGTGTATGAGTGCAGTGTGTGTGTGTGTATGAGTGCAGTGTGTGTGTATGAGTGCAGTGTGTGTGTGAATGCAGTGTGTGTGTATGAGTGCAGTGTGTGTGTGTGAATGCAGTGTGTGTGTATGAATGCAGTGTGTGTATGAGTGCAGTGTGTGTGTGTGATGCAGAGTGTGATGCAGAGCCTTGGTGGGGGGTGGGCATTTTTATTATTATTTTTTTAATTATTATAATTGTAATATTTTTTTGTTATATTATTTTTTTATTATTATTATTTTTTTTTTAAATATTATTATTTTATTATTATTTTTAATATTTTATTTTATTATTATTATTTTTTTTTCGGCCCCCCTCCCTGCTTGATACATGGCAGGGAGGGGGGCTCTCACTCCCTGGTGGTCCAGTGGCATTGGCAGTTCAGTGGGGGGGGGCTGGCAGAGAGCACTTACCTCTCTTGCAGCTCCTGTCAGCTCCCTTCTCCTCCGCGCCGGTCCAGTCAGCTCCTCTGTCAGCTCACAGTGTAAGTCTCGCGAGAGCCGCACTATGACCCCGCGGCTCTTGCGAGACTTACACTGGGAGCTGACAGAGGTGCTGAACGGACCGGCGTGGAGGAGAAGGGAGCTGACAGGAGCTGCAAGAGAGGTAAGCGCTCGCTGCCAGCCCCCACAGCCCCCCGTCTGTATTATGGCAATGTAAATTGCCATAATACAGACAATTGACTCGAGTATAAGCAGAGTTGGGGGTTTTCAGCACAAATGTGCTGAAAAACTCGGCTTATACTCGAGTATATACGGTACTTGGCCTTATTAGGTTGATTATGTGGTTTTGGGTTGTACTCATTGAAAGTTGTATTTTAATGGGCATTAACATCTCACATATCTTTAGGGCCTTGGTCATTCAGGACGGTGGCTTTACTAGCACTACAATTCCGTCATCTGCCTCTGTCATATTTTCATTGCTCATCTATAGGTTCTGGTAGGTTTCCTGTTATTGTTCGGGCCCACTAACAGGCCCACTCACATAACTCTATATGCACACATACTCATCACATCTTATCTATGGGTGACAGCACGTATCTACTACCACCCTCTCGTTACTATATTTCTGCATAGAATCTTGTCCTGACTCAAACCTTATCAGGTGCGATTTCACAGGCAATTGTGGTTTTAGTTCAGGTAGATTGTTACATGTTTGTTGTCATGGTTTCCGGGCTCATGCAAAAATTCATGTGCCCGAATAAAGTTTCCTAAAAATAACCACCTGCATCACGTCATGTTTGGCTACACTTTTACAACACCATCCCTTATAGCATAACGGTCTGGGTCCGATTTTGCCAAATGGGACACTAGAAGGCAATAATTTGCAAACCACTTTAACAGTCACAAAGTTAGTGTGTACACTTATAAGGACTGAAGTAGATCAAGGGTTTTGTGGGGATTTTTGGTTCCCCACCTTTCACACATTGGGAAACCTTCCCAAAGGGGTTGTCACCTGGAACACTTCACTTAAACCAGACTATTCATAGACTTATCTGCATCGCATTCCTCCACTATTCCCAGCCTTAATTCCCTCACACCCTCCGATGGATTTTCCTTACATATATCACTATCGACAATGCCATTTGGGCCTATTTGGTGACTGGTACAGGTGCATGGCTCAGTAGAACAGACATGGGCAAGGCTTTTAAGCTGCTTCCCATTCACCTTTCGCTGTGGCATCTGCATGACAGTTAAATGGCAGGGGCTTTATTATATTTTTCTCACAAATCACTTCTGGCTCCATAAGGCAGCCCAATACATTTTGACACGGTTTTCGGAACTTTGTGTTGGTTATTGCTTAATATGTGCAGATGTCCATCTGTTATTCAATACCTGGTAGATTTTATCACCATTGAAACCAATACCCTCCTCCCTAGTGGCCCTTACACACATACTGGCTCTTTTTAAGTCCCTGGCTATCCTGGTCTCCCCTCACAAAACCTTAGATCCTGACACCAGCATGAATTTTGGGACTCTATCCACATGCAAGCTAGCCTTCCCCAGGATAAGATTGAGCGCACCTTATCAAGCATTGAACATTACTTCCAACTGGGTTCTTCCAACTGGGTTCCTTATATGTGTTGTGGCTTTTGTATATAATTTAGACTGGTTTATATATATATATCAATAAATAGCTGACTATTGTCTTGATGTTGTTTCCACAGGTTTCATTACGGGAATTTAGCTTATGATTTTCAAATAACTTGATTTTGACAACTTTGTCAGAATATTTGCCTCCTTAGGATAATGATGTGGTTAAATTACTATGCTAGGTTTTACTACTATAACTTAGTATTTCGTGGGCATTGACATTTCACTTTCCTTAGGTGCACCTTGTCATACTGACGGTTGCTTTACAAACACAACCCGTCATCTGCCTCTGTCATATTCTCCCTGCTCACCAATAGTATCTGGTAGGTTCCTTTATTTAATTCGGGCCCATGATCTGGCCCACTACAATATACCCATACACACAGATACTCATGCACGTCCTATCCATGGGTCGCAGCACGTCATCTACTGCCACCCTCTCGTTCATATCTTTCCGCTTAGCATCAGCCTGACTCAAACTTTATTAGGTACGATGTCATAACCCTGTACATTTTCTAGGTTTTGAGTGGTACTGGCTTCCTGAGATTTAGGTTGTCCAACTAGGTTTCTGTTTCTGGTCCTTAAGTCTGGTTTCTTAATCCATAAGCTAGTGGTCCCACTAGGCCAACACCCATACTCATACTCGGAGGTATACGTCCCTCGAGCCAAATCATAGTTAGCAGCCTTGCATGGTTGCATAGAGAGGGCCTCCCATGTCACTCCCCTTCTATCTTATGCTTTAGTTATCATCGAGAGGCTGACACCCCGCCACAACGTTTCGGTGGCCTCATATTTCCCCTCGGGCCAATGCATAGGTAGCACCTCTCATGCTGCTCGGCAATTAGTAGGGACTCCTCTGTCACATTCTCAATAGCATAATTCTTTGCCGCTTGGCATCTAGCTAGCCTACCAGTACCCGGCCACTTTGTCTCAGAATAGTAATGTTTGCTGTGGTATCTATTTTGGAGTTCACTTCTTTTTGCCACCTTAACCTAAAATTACTCTGTTCCCTACTCAGAACAATTGTGTCCTGGGTAATATTTCATTACCTTCCCGTAACAACCAAACCAACCAACCATTATTAGAACTTCACGGCTCCATCCCTACAACATCTATATTCTTGATTTAAGTTCGCTTACTATTAACTAGGCTGTGCCTAAATGCAAACCTTTTTCCAGGACACTCCTTCCGTATAGGTGCAGCATCTGCAGCTTCCTCCAACCACATTCCAACTCATATCATCAAGGCTATAGGACGCTGGAAAACCTCCGCCTATACTCTTTACATTCCAAACCCAGTTAAAGAGTTAACACAAGCTTTTAGTGACTTGACCAAAAAAACAATGTTTTGTTATGTGAATACATTTTGTATGGTACTTTTTTTTTGCCCACTTTTATTACAGGCCTACTGCTTTCTCGGTTCAGGCACACCACAACCGACTGGTGTCCATTTGTATATGTTTATTGGTTATAATATGTTATGTTACCTTTTTCATTACGGCCAGATTGCCCCGACTACAAATTTTAAGGCTTTGCCTGTAGTTGTGGGAGGGGCTTGATTTCCCAACTTATCGTGGATTGTCTGGCGAGTCACCCCTCCCACAACCCCCCTTATTCATATCACCCTCTAAGGTGGGCCCACTTTTATTACAGGCCTACTGCTTTCTCGGTTTCCTGCACACCACAACCGACTGGTGTCTATTTGTATATGTTTATTGGTTAAAATATGGTATGTTACCTTTTTCATTATGGCCAGATTGCCGAGACTACAAATATATATATTTGGGAGTCTAGCCAACTGCTTGGTTTTGCACCCCTCCCTGTTACAGGTGTCTCATCTCAGGTCCCTATTTAGCCTTGTACTGCAGAGAGCCTCAGATGGAATTTTTTTCCCCAAGTAAGTGAGTTATTCACATAAGAGTAGACATTAGACTTTGAGAGTAGGACCTGGCAAAGATGGGGTACATTGAGGTTGTGGCAGGCTTATGCAATGTATGATCATATAATGTAACTAAATCCCCATTATTTTTTGCCTAGATTAGGTGTTTAAAAAAAAAAAAAACTTTAGAAAAAACTTTTAAAAAAACGAATAAAATCTGTCAACATTGCAGTTGCTGTTTAGTAGATAGGAGAGTGCGCTGGATCTTGTGTATTGTTTATAGAGTAATGCAGTAGGCAGTATTATGAGGAGCACAGTAGTAAAGAGTACCACAGTATGTTGTGGTATGTTGCAGCACAAGCAGTACAGAGTAACACAGAACGCAGTATGTAGCAGAGAATAGTAGTATAGAGTATCATAGTAAATTGTGTGTTTGCTGATTATAATAGTATAGAGTATTGCTGTACACAGTGTGACACGGAGTAAAGTAGTATAGAGTATCTTTGTATGCAGCATGTTGCAGAGCATAGTAGTTTAGGGTGTCGCAGCGTGTTGCAGAGTATAGTAGTATCGAGCATCGCAGTATGTTGCTGAGTATAGTAGTATAGAGTGTCGCAGCATATTGTGGAGTATAGTAGTATAGAGTTTGACAGTATGTTTCAGAGTATAGAAGGACAAAGAATTGCAGTGTGCAGTGTGTTACAGAGTAAAGTAGTACATATATACATACCAACTCACATATATACATGTATACAAATATACACATACACATTCAAATATATATATATATATATATATATATATTAGCACCTTCTACAAGTTCGTAATGAACTGACAGGCCTGTCAGTAATAAAACTAAGTGCTGCGTTCGAGCGGCCCAATATAAGCCGAAATGGGATGATGTGGACATGCATTACATGCCTTGCAGACTTGAAAACTCACAAATTACAGGCCCTGCAGACTTGAAAACTCACAGCCCAAAAGTTGCTGTTCAGAACTGGAGAAAGGCGAACCAGAGAGGCCAGTACCCATGGTAGTCAACAGGGGGAGGACGGTAGTGGAGCAGCTTAGCTGCCGGAGAGCCGGTGGCAAGAAGGCTCGGTCGGGCATAGTCTACCTGAGGGAGCCAGAGCTTGACGTCGGTGGAGCAGAAGCCAGCAGTTAACAGCAGCCTGGCGAACCAGCACGTCTGTTAGCCCTACAGGTAGCGTGGTCATCGTAAAGCCGGCCTCAAGCAAGAATGAGGGCCGTGGCATGACTGTGGTCCCCGGGGGGGATGCTCAAAACTGGGCAAGCAGTGGGGGCCTGAACAGCAAACAGGGAGCAGGGGGCCAGAGGTAGCCTAACTACGTAGAAATGTTTCTGGCCTCCCAGAGTCACATACCTGTCTCTTGCTCTCTCCTAAAGAGTCACACTCCACTCTCATCTCGAGTCCTGCTACTTTCCCACCTTGTTTGGTTGCTCTCCCTCTTGCTGCCTATTGAGTTTTTATACCCCACCTCCTCTAGACTGTAATCTCATTTGGGCAGGGTTCTCATCTATCTATTGTTTCTGGAAAAACAATGATAGAGGTATTTTAATTTTTTGGTCTATAATCTGTTTGTATTGTCCTAAAATAGTCTAAAATGTTTTGGCTTTTCTCTACCTAAATTCCATTTTTTTGTAGAAATATATTTTAGAAATTTCTGGCTATTTAGAATGACAGAAAAAAAAGGAATTCAACAGGAAATTTTTTAGATGGAAATTTTTAATGAAAGATTGCAACTAATGAATAAAACTAACAAATTAATATGATTGAATATGATTGAGTTAGTAAGCTATCAACGAACACCCACGATGATACTCCTCTTCGACAATACAGGGCGCTGGTTTGCCAGAATTTAATAAGGAGGAGAGGGTGTGCTTGGTATGTCAGAGATTTCCCATTGGCTAATTATCTCTAAGAGGAGGGCTAAACCTCCCTATATAACAGATCTCGGTCTGGACACACACTTGCTCTTGACAAAGGCGGGTTTTACCAACGAAACACGCGTCAAGCTACTTTTCAGTGCCGATGCACCTATTTTAAATTTATTTGTGTCAGGAGGGAGAATCTTGTCTGTTATTATTGGTATTAGGTTAGCTGCAGCTCTTGAAAGATTACATGTAGGGCTAGCAAGGCAGAATCTTTAGCTGCCTTGAAGCAGCAGATAGCGTGATGAGATTAGAGGAGCAGCGTTAGTCAGTTTTCTGGATTCCTATCCAATAGTGTAGGGTGATTAATACGGCTTACTGAAGAGTGGAGGTTTGCTGATTGCTGTAGTTCACTATTCCTGCTGAGGGGTGACGACTCCACCATACTTTGTGAATACTCACTCCCATTACCTATTTGAAGGGGTTTCTCTATTTTTCCACATAGACTCCTACCTACCTCTGTTACTTCTATTATCTCTTCACCTGCTATAGTCTATACTCTATGTGACTCTTGTTTAGTCCATTGTGTTAATTGATACCCTGGGTATATTGACTTTTTGCCCTTCCCAGGCTACGTTATACATATTCTTACATATATGCAGCTTACCTAGGGATCTTTGTAGGTATGCTCTAATACTCTCTTTACTATATTATATTAAAGAGACATTTTCTCCGCTCTTCTTCATGTTCACTTTTTCTTATTCCTTTATTTTAATCTCAGGTTCTTGTTTAAATAAAGTTTGGTACTATGATTTATACATAAAAAAAAAAAAAACTAACAAATTAAGCTAATTGCTACCAAACAAATTCAACAACGACAAGGAACACAAAAAAGGAGCAAAACTATCTGAGATTCTTTGAGAAATCTCCCCCATTGTTTTTGTACGCTGATTGCAGGTGCAAAGACCAGAGTTTATAACAGAGATTAACAGTAACACAAGATCACTCTTAGTTCCAGATACAGGTAAATACTAATACTTATTTTTACTTTTCACACTTCACACATGTTTGTACTGCATAGAGATATAAATATGATGTAAATATGAAATTGAAAATGTTGATAAATATTAATTTTATATTATGCCACCGATGTTGAATCTTGTATAACTAGAAAAGCTACAATTTCTGGGGAAATTGTGTGAAGTGTTCTTGCCTCCACCAGTAGTCTACAACTGGAGTGGGCGGAGTAACTGGGTGGAGTGGCTTGAGTAACTGTTGTGTGGTTGGAGTGGCTGGAGTAACTGTGGAAAGGTTGGAGTGTGGTTCACAGCAAGGGCAGAGAAGAGCTTTCAAATCTTTCAAATCCCTCGAACATTCCACCAACTGCCAACAGGAACTAATAGATTTCAAATAGGGCAGAGAAGAGCGGTTAAAATTGCTCCAAATTGCTCTTCAAACGGCTGTATTATAAAAACTATAAATCCTACAGCGAAGAGCTTTATATTGTGAGAATCACAAGACACAGACCTACATTTTGATGCATAGTATGTCTCTGAAAAATTTAAAATTAAGGCACAGTCGCAATTTAGATATGGCCCTGCTAATTTGAGGTGGCTAGAGTGGAGTTTCAATGAATGTCAATGGATGGCGTGAGTTGCAAACAAATGGTCGTATTGTGAAAACTATCAGGACTATGGCTTAGCCGTGGACATGTTTAGTGGCAGCAGGTATAGCTGAACATTTTGATATAAGATTTGTGTAGGTGGGCTTGAAAATGAGGGAGTGGTGGCAGTTTAGAAATCATGTCCTGATTTTTCAGCTTTTGCCAGCTCCCACTCTAGTTTTGAACATTTTGCCATTCATTCCTATGGGACCAATTTCACCACAAAAATGACGATATTTCATGAACCATTCGGCGAAACGTTCCACAAAGTAATAGCAATCCGATCGGGAACAATCCGCACGTTTCGGTATATTACTGTCTATGTAAAAACTGTGGGAGGAGTTAGGGTGGTAACTTTGGCTATAATAAGAATAAGAATAATATATATGTGAGATAATATTAAGTGGTCTTGCCATGCAAGAACACTTAATGATGCAGATATATGAGAAAGACATTGGATGTTAGTATTGTTATAGAATTATTGTGAAATGATTTCCAGTTTTGCTTTTCTGCATTTATACTAACATTTGGGTGAAAGCCTATTTTGCAAAGGTATATCACATTGTTCCATCTATTAATTATAATGTAAAAGTAAATACCATATGCAGGCCTGAAATAAATTAAACATACTTTTAGATTGGGAAACTCATGGAGCATAGCAGCAACCTTATTGGATTTGGTTTTAGCCGTATGCTTGTGAGACATAAATTGTGATTTGTAACTCAGAGACATAACTCATGATCCATTAAAAGCCATATATATGTGATATCAAGGTATGAATCTGATTGTAACAAAGCACAAGCCAAGGAAGATGCATATAACGTTTCTTTTTAGTTCTATGGGAGATGAAATTCGTTTGAAGCAACAGTGACATTCATAAATCATCTTTTAACCTGTTAATCAGAAATTATATCTATACTGCTTAATGAATGTGTAGATTAGCAGATTTAGTGAAAGTAGATATATTGGCCCCATTTCTATTTCCAACAATGGCTACATGGCAACTGCAAGGCAACGTGACGTGACCTCTTCCTCAATAAACATCTTCTGAAATTTAATTTGTGGCTGTCTGGACACTTTGGAACCTTATATTGTATAGGGAGAGGTATTAGCAGTAGAAAGAGAGAAGTGCTCATGCCATTGTACAGAACACTGGTGAGACCTCACTTGGAGTATTTTACGCAGTACTGGAGACCGTATCTTCAGAAGAATATTGATACCTTAGAGAGAGTTCAAAGAAGGGCTACTAAACTGGTTCATGGATTGCAGGATAAAACGTACCAGGAAAGGTTAAAGGATCTTAACATGTATAGCTTGGAGGAAAGACGAGACAGGGGGGATATGATAGAAACATTTAAATACATAAAGGGAATCATCACAGTAAAGGAGGAGACTATGTTTAAAAGAAGAAACACCACAACAAGAGGACATTGTCTTAAATTAGAGGGACAAAGGTTTAACAATAATACCAGGAAGTATTACTTTACTGAGAGGTTAGTGGATGCATGGAATAGCCTTCCAGCTGAAGTGGTAGAGGTTAACACAGTAAAGGAGTTTAAGCATGGGTGGGATAGGCATAAGGCTATCCTAATTATAAGATAAGGCCAGAGACTAATGAAAGTATTTAGAAAACTGGGCAGACTAGATGGGCCGAATGGTTCGTATCTGCCGTCACATTCTATGTTTCTATGAAGTAGTACTTGAACTTTTTTTTTATTGTAACACTGACATATGAGTATTTTTTTTTTCAGATTTTAGGACTTGTGAGTTCATACAGGGTTAGACAACCAATTAAGAGAAGTGTTACTCATTACACTGACAGGTAAGATCTCAGTGATTTGTTTTGTAATGTTTTTGCTGGAAGGATATTCCACCTATTCATAGTTCTGGATTTAGCAGAAGGCCACCAAGGCCATGGGCCTCAGGTTGCAAAATAATGATAAATCACATAAGGGCAACAAACTGTTTCAAAAATAAAATTATCTTACATCATTACAAGATAAAAACATTAGGAAATATTGATGTGTACAAAAGAAGCAAGTATATAGTCAAGTGACAAAAAAGACTGCAGCAATCACCGTTCATTAAGCAGTAGGTAATCTCTTGAAACGTTATTGCTAGACCTAGGGGTGAAGGTATAACAAAGCAGACAGAGTTAATAAAAAAAAGTTAGTTAATTGAATTAAATATTGTGAAAGAAAGTGAATTAAAAATCAGTTGTGAAAAAGTAAATAAACAATAACATAATTTCCCATTTTTACAAAACAAAATGTATTTTATAAAAAGTTAATAGCCAACAGGCAAAATATATACAAAACACAGAGCCAGGTAAAATGCAAAGATACCTATGCAATCACAAAGAAGTCATTGCTATACAGAGATACCAATACAATAGACAGAGCTGAGTATAATACAGAGTTACACATACAATGCACAAAAAAAGACACAAAGATACCCATTAAACATACAGAGCTGAGTACTACAGATATATCCATACAACAAAGAGAGCTGAGCAAGATACAGAGATAACACACAGAGCTGGTCACAATAAGGAGATAACACAAGTATCCCACACAGCCAGGGTCTCTGTGATGGATCACACAGAGCTGCAATACCGAGATTCTTACACAGTACTGTGTCTCTGTATAATGCTCCAGTGTTTCTTGTTTAACTCCCGCTCTCTAGCCTTCCCTTCTCCCATCTTTAGTAGTGCTCCTTACCTATAGGAGAGATTAGAAATATAGCACAATAGTTGCTGGTGGGGGGGGGGGGGGGGGGGGGGGGGGGGAGTAGTGCTTATTTGTTATATTTATATTTGCTTTTTAAAATGACACTGGTATATATATGTATATAAACATATTGATATTATAAAATATAACCCAGGACATACATATAGATTATGTTACAATTAGTACCATTATTTGCTTCTCTTCAGCTTTAGCAAAGTATCTGTCTTATTAAGGAAAGTAATCCTGTTAAAGCTATTGGAAATGTAAGGTATGTACAATATTTCCCTTTTTACAGAAAGTGTAAAGTGTAGTGGAGAAAATCTGATTAAAACTTCAGTGGAATATAATCCCCTTCATCATCTCCCTCTCTGTGTGCTGAATGTCACCGACTACCTATAGTGCCATTAATTCCTTTATATATTCCCTGGGCAGCCACATTTTCTGGTGAAGCTAAGCCATCTACTTATACATCATAATAAGATGAAGTGATGTAATATAGGCCAGACCAATAAATCACAAGATGATTGGACAATTCATAACTTCCTACTGCATCTTGATATATAGTGTCCATAAAAGGACTCTCTGTGAGGGAAATGAAATTCCTGGCTTCTAGCTAATACATGATTATGATCTTAATGCTTTGTCTAGTGCCTCTCCATCAAGCCTTTCTATTTCTGTACTATGTTGGCTGGAAATATTGATTAAATATTATAATCAATGAATGGAAGAGAGAATCCATTATAGAATGTTGATTATATCTGTGAATTATTTTCTAAACTATCGGAAAATGTACCATGTCATTCTAATATTTTTTTAAGTAATATTATGTATTTATTTTATATGATTCCCTCTCCCCCCCTCCCATTCCGCCCCCCCCTCCCCCCCTTTCATATGGCTAGGTTTACCCTCTCTGCTGCCCGAGGAGAGTTTCTTCTCTACTTTCTCAAGCACTTCCTGAACTGCCACAACTCCCCGTGTGACCCTGTTCGGTGGAGCAAAATGGTCTTGGTCAGCGCAATCAAACGAATAGCAATGGGATAAATACATGCAGTGTGAGCATTTGTGAATTACAGTTCCAACTATGCTAAGTCAGACCTTAGCAATGACCAAGGATCATGGGAATTGTAGTACACAAATATCCGCTGTGTCTAATATTGAGATGTGGTCAAAAACTATATGTACCTCAATACATAGGCATGGGTTTAAGACTGGCTGTGCATCAAGGGAATTGTAGTCCATGAAGCTGTACAAACATGATGAAAGCTAGTAAATTAGTCAGTAATTCACAGGGTGTAAATTGTACAATTTATGTGAATTGCATCTGCAGTGCTTGATGTATGCAGCTGGTTGACCTGTATATATATTTAATGGCAGGCTTGCAGTTTTGGGTACAGAGAGGAAGTCTCTGTATTCATCTTTAGAGGCTTGCATTGTCGCGACTCCCTATGCCACTGCGTTGTGAGCTCTTTGACTGTAGTTATGGAATAATATGCAATAAACAAATTTTGTATACATAAGTGCCAGTGTGAAGGGGTTATTGGAAACAAAAATTAACATTTTGGTAAGTTTTTTTTTTTTAAATCTTTTACCAAATACAGTTACTGATAAGAAAACAATGTCAAAAGTATGCATATAATATATATGTTGCTTCCAACATGCACACATATAAACACTAATACACAAATAAACACTAATCCCCCCCAGTGTCCCTTACTGGCCTCTCCTCCTAATCAGTGCATTGCTAACATGTATGCCATCACTTTGGGTAACCCCACATGGACTGGGGAAGTTACCTAAGATGTGATCATCACGTCGCTGCAGCTGGTTGTGTTGCTAAAGCGTCTGTGTAAGATTGGAAGCGTGTCTGACTTTTCTATGCATGTGGTAACGTTTTCCTTTCTTATCACCTTCATATTTATTCAGCATCTTTAGATGTTTTTGTATTACTGACTTGTAATGCATACTTTTAATGATTGGATATATCTATGGATAAATAAAATGATGTTTTCACAGGAATTTCTCTTATTGCTTTTTTCGATGGAGTGCTGCATTTTGAAACCATTCTCTACTAGCTGGTTGACTGCTTATGATCCAGTAATTGAAGACAAGTAATGACACTCCAGCACACAACATTCAATGGTGTAATGGTGATTTATTCAGTCATCCAAAAAAGTTGTCAACGTTTCGATACAAAACTGTGTCATATATAAGCCGCATAGAGGTATAAAGTGCAAATATATAGTAAGTTATAGGTGTATTCATAAAAAACAGACCAAACAATTAAGTACAAGCCGTCTAGTGAATCGACTAAGTCCCCAGGGTTAACCCTTTCATGTCCATCATGAAGAAAAAAAGAAAAGAAAAAGGTGTTTATTATTTAAAGAGACAGTATTATTTATGTATCAAAATAAAACGTGACTTTCAATATCTTTCAATATCATTTCTTAAAAAGACAGTATTTATTAAATGTGCCCTATATGAAAATCAAAATAGCTTGGCACTCCCCCAACAAAGTGAAAAAAATTGAAAAATAAGTGCCTAGGTGCTGTAACCCACGTTAAATATAAACACAATGTAAATCAAGGGTGCACTCACGGGACTTCCAGATTGTCAACAATGTTTTAGTGTTAATCAAAATTAAATATCAACTGTGCATGCAAATCAACTTTTTGGCACGTTTGGGCCCTTTTTATGTTCAAGATCATCTAAATGTAGATAGTGCACTGAAAACTATTCAGTGAAATAAGTCCATAAGATATCGCAATGGTATTATGCTCAATGTACAGACACAAAACAAAATGTGCCTAACTAGAGACCCTCTAAATTGTACTTATACAGGAAACGTCCCACGATTGCTGGGTTACTAGCAAGAGGGACACGCTGTTCTGCTCCCCTCCTGCCGCTGTGTGTAGCGTGACAGAGTGGACCGAGTCTGACAGTAAGTGCTCACTGAGAAAACACTTCCTGTCAGTCCTGATACCGTGGTCCGGGTGAACAGGTACAGAAGGGGAGGGAGTGGAAACACAAGGAGGGGCTAGGGAAAGGAGAATGAGACACTCTGAGGGGCTGGGGGAGGAGGACATGAGACATATGGAGGGACTTGGGGGGAGAGAATGAGACTCATGGAGGGGTTGGGGGAAAGGGAATAAGACACATAGAGGGGCTTGAGAGAAAGGAATTAGACACATGGAGGGACAGGGGGAGGGATTGAGGCCCATAGAGGGACTTGGGAGGAATGAGACACATGGTGGGCTGGGGGTTAGACTGAGACACATAGAGGGGTGGGGGGATGAGACACATGGAGGGGTGGTGGGATGAATGAGACAGTGACTGGAGTGAATGAGACACATGGAGTGGCGGGGGATAAAACACATGGAGGGGTGGAGGGAATGATACACATAAAGTAGCTGGGGGGAGGGAATGAGACGCATGGAGGGGCTGCAGGGGAGGGAAAGATGTATGAAAAGGCTGGGGAAGGGGGGGAACCAAAGGCAATTTTTACACCGGGGCCCAGTAATTTCTAGTAATTTCTAGTTACATGTCTGAAGACACATTTTTGTGTCGCCCACTTTTTTAGATGACTGAACAAATCACAATTGCACCATTGAATGCTGTGTGCTGGGGTATCATTATTTTTCTTCTATTGTTTTGGATTCTGTAGAACAAGGATCTGTATTCTTGGCACAGGCACCAAATATATTGGTTTCTTCAATTGCATTTATTACATTTTATGATCCAGTAATGTCTAGTTAAGGACATCTTCCATGTGCTCTGTGGGCTACGACTATTCTCATTTGTCATATAAATTAACAAAAGCACAGGAAAAAAAATGTAAAAAAACAAATAGATGAAAAACATAAAATGCCATGAAATTCATATTAATTTTGTGCAAATTAGTTTTAACTATTATCTAGTTAAGCAATATATAACACTTTAAACTGAATAACCTTATTAAACTGTTTACAATTAATATACATATTAATTCTTTATAATGGGTAAGATAGAGTAATAACAAAAAGATTAATACAATACAAACTTGCTGAAGTGAATATAATCACGATGAGATCATACACTGCAAATAACATTTTCTTATCTTAGTAGCAATTAATATTCTGTAATTAAACAGTGACAATAAAATGTATCTGTGTTAAACTAGGCTGATTAAACATATATCTAACAGAGTGTAACACATAAAGTACATCAGCATTGAAGCTACAACATCTGCCTGCTAAAATATTAATATATCATGTTTAACATTATATCCAGATACAATAAACTTTACTCTGCTCACCATTTGTTTTTGGATAGAAAATAGTTTATAAAAAGTAGAGAAGATTGTGATATTAATCCAATTATTCATTAAACCAGTTATTCTTTTTCAAGGTCCTAATCAAAATGTAATATGTATTTGGTGATCCAGAATGTTCTTACTATCAATCTGTATGTCATTGAGGTAACCTAACCATAACAACATGTCAAGAAAAACAGCATTCTCTAAATATAGCAATGCTGCAGGGCTATTGCAAAGACCAAATGTCGTCAATCAATATTTGCAATGTCTGTTGTCTGTGTTTAATGTGATCTTTCACTCCTCTATGCATTTTACTTAATTTATCCACCTCTGGATAGGGCAATGTGGGATATCTCTATCTGTAGAGGGGATGAACCATGAGATGGAAAAAAAAATCACACTAATGGCCAGTGACAGTCTTATGGTTTTTTTTTTCACATATTGTAGTTATAGTGTGTGGGTGTATATAAAATTCTTATTAGCCTTTAAGTGTCTTGTAGTATCTTTCCTTGTAACTGAATGCCTTATTTGTCTAAAATTGGAATGAAGCAATAGCATAGAGTGCAACCGATGACAGAAAGATCCCTCTCTTGCAACATGGCCTAGAACATCTGTTGTAGCACATTCCCGAACAGGAACGAGGTTCTTGGAGGAATTTTTGGAATCCATCAGACCTCCTTGAGCTCCTAAACTAGGTTATCCCATGGAAGAAGAGTGGGACATGAGGAGAAGTCCAACACTTTTCTCTTATATGTTTCCTGTGTCTAATGTTTTCTGTTCTATCAAGGTTTTACATTTAGATTACATACCTATGTCTATTCTATTTTATATCCTATGATTGACATGAAGTGTCTGTGCTTTATTTTTGCCTAACATATAGAAAATTAAACCTTTCAATGCTGCACTCAAGCAACTATTGATGTTGTAAACTGGGGCTCTTGTTTACCATTTCACATAGCTCATGAGATTATCCAGCATTGTACCCTCCCCCATTCCCTGGTTTTAAGGCAAACCATTTTGTAATGGTTTGCTCTCTTACAGTGGTGTACACACAATACATGGGGCCCCAGTGCGAAACTGATCCATGGGCCCCCCCGACACATACATACAGACACAGATATACATAGAGGCACACACACATACACACAGACACATACACACAGACAGACACACACATACATACACACAGGCAGATACATATATACAGACACACACACACACACACACTCGACAGACACACACAGACACATGCATCCACACACACACACACATGCACATACATAGACACACACACACACACATACAGACACACACACACACACATACAATCTGTATGTATGTGTCTGTATGCGTGTGTGTGTGTGTGTCTCTGTATGCATGTCTGTCTGAGTGTATGTCTGTATGTGTGTGTGTGTGTGTGTCTGTATGTATGTGTCTGTATGATACAGACACATACATACAGAGACACACACACAGACACATACATACAGAGGCACATACAGACACATACATACAGACACATACATACAGATACACACAGACAGACACACAGACACATACAAAATGTTTAAGTCACCCTCCTGTTTCCTACCTTTTGCAGGAGGGCGACTTTCAGGAGGGTGACTTTCCCTGGGGTCCAGTGTGGGCTCAGCCTAACGGGAGTCAAAGTTGCCACTCTGACTCACTCCTCCTTCCTCCCGCGCGGTCTTTGTGTTAGCTGGGAGGAGTGACCTCGTTTCCTCCCAGCTATGTCTGACATCATCACAGGGGGCCAGGTCGCGCTGTTAAAGCTGTGATCCCTGTGACCGCGGTATGTACGCCAGTGCTCTCTTACCTGGATCGCTAGCAGACGCAGAGGGTCCTTGCAGGTCTGGTGATGCACAGTCAAGCTTAATCTACTATCTTGTACCTATTCAATTGCCGAAAGCATCAACTTACCACTCTCAGCCAATGAGTGACATTCTGTGCAAGGAAATAGCCAAGTATTGACATTAGCCAGGTCATAACTCGTGTTCCAGGCTGCCTAATGATGCCCCAACGCCGCTGCCAGAGTTATACCTCCGGCAGCAAAGGGATTGAACTCAGTATGTGTACAGACAAAAAAAACACTAAAGTAGCTATGGTGCTTGAAGTAGCCCTTTAAACTTAGGTCCATCAAATGTTTAGACTTTGTATAGATGGATACATAAATCAGTTCCAAGCCCAGAAACAATTAAGTATGCTCTTAAGTGAAAATGTGTTTACCTTTACAAGTGAAACGGCAATGCTTGAAGAAAATACAAAATATACATCACCCTAGGCTTATCCAGAAACATGAGTCAAAAGATGAATAAAAAGGAATTCTTTTCAAGGTCATATTATGCTACAAATATCATCCTCCATTCTTTTCAAAATTAAGCATTTCATTCAATTACATTCCAACCATTTTAGATATGAGCCCCTCTTGAACTCCACTCCCATCAAATTAAAATTCTTGCCTTGCATACACAATTTATGCGGCTAGCCATATCTCAAGAGTTCAGAGCTAATTGGGTTAGATTGATTCACTACCAAAGATGATGACTGCACATGCTTCAAAGACAGGGGACAAAAAGCTTTTAAGAAATTAAAATATCAGATAGATGGCTGAGCAGGCTTTAACTAATAAAACATTATACATTTTCTCTAAACCACTTGTGTCACTTTGCCATAATTGTATTGCTTTTGCAATGCCCACATTTTAGTGTCAGTGTGCAGGTCAAGACAATGACGCCATACAGAATACATTCTGTTGCAGGTTACAAAAAGGCAGGATAATAAATTTTTTTACAGCTGTAGCAACAGGAAAGCAACAAGATCTATTTTAGGCAATGATGGGAAATTGAGGAATATAATTTATTTACCACTCCAGGGTTTTATTATATTTGTGTTCAGGGAATAGAAAGCCATAATGACAGTATATAACTTATAAAACATATACCATATAACAAAATAGAAAATATGAATAGTCGGTTGTGGTGTGCCAAAACCGACGATGCGGTAGGCCTGTAATAAAAGAGGGCCCACCCTGAGTAATATTGTTAGTAAAGGTAGCGGTGGGAAGGGTAAATCGCCAGACCAACAACGGTAATGAGGAGGGGTCTTGCGATCCTTAAGTAGGGAAATCATGCCCCTCCCACAACTACAGGCCCAGTCTTCCATTTGTGTTCAGGGCATAGAAAGTCGTAATAACAGTATATAGCTTATAAAACTAATACCATATAGCAAAATAGAAAATATGAAAAGTCGGTTGTGGTGTGCCGATACCGACGATGCGGTAGGCCTGTAATAAAAGAGGGCAAAAAGAGTATACCATACAAGATTTATTTCAGTCTACAATTTGACAATCATGTAGCATATATCACATGTTCATGTTACAAAAAGCTTCATGTATTTCCAGTATGGGTTGGGGTATGTAACTGGTATATGCCGATGAATTTCACCGTCCCAATGTCTTGATTACCAGTAGGGTAATAGGGGATCTTTACCAGTGAATTACTTGGTATGGTTTTAGTGTGGTTGAGCGATAGTATGTAATGTTCTTGTATTTTTACAATCTGGGATCTCTTAATGGCATCTTGAGATGTGATGTTTGTAGTAGTAAACTCTCCGGGTCTGAAGGGTAAGTAGATAGTGGTTTTAATGACATGATGAGTGTGTGATTCGAAAGGGGTTGTATCCATAAGGTCGGATATTGATTGGAAGAGTTGACTATTAATAGGTGAACTAGAAGGTGGTGGTGTGGGGTTTGAATTCTTAATGCCTTTTAGTATGGTTTTGATTTGATAATATGATAGGAAACTGTGGTTGTTTGGCCAATGTGTAAGTATATGGTGTTGTATTCCTGTCAGATATAATTTGATGGTGTTGTAAGATAATTTTAATTTAAGGTGGCAAAAAAAAGTGAAAGCTACAATAGTTTCCACTGAATATTTATTTACAACCTGAAAGTCAAACAAGAATCTGTTATAAACACTGAATGCCCTGTCGTATGATTTTCTAGTATTGTCAGACAAAGCCAATTGCAAAAGGAGTCTGCCATGAGTTAACAGATCTCCGAATCCAATGTCATGTCCTGCCATGACGGAGCCAGGGTAACCACCAAGGCTGCCGTCGGTAAAGCTTTGTGGAATTCCTGAAATTGAGGAATATGGACACATACCAAGAAGAAATTATAGTTAGCCGCCAGCCAAGTCAATTTCCTCATAAAGCTCATGATGATCAGAGATTTTGAACGACCTTTGTTAATTATATGGCAGGTGGCTAAGTTGTCCGAAAAACATCTCATCGCCTGACCTGACCCTGCTGCTCCCCATGTTACTGCAGCAGCTACAATAGGATAGAGCTCGAACAGGGCAGAAGTGGTAGAAAAACTTGGTACATTTTACACTTCAATAGGCCAAATCCCCCATAGCCAATTATCACCAAAAATAGCCACAAAGCCTGAGGTGGCAGCTGCGTCTGTAAAAATAGTAAGGGAGTCAGAGGTAAGTAAAGGGATAAACATACTTTTCCCATTCCATCTCATGAGAAATTGCCACATGCGTAAATCCGGGGTAGCCGGAACATCCAATGAAATGCGGGAAATATCGGACTGAAAGCGGGGAAACAGATTTAGCAGTCTAGATATAAAAGCCCTGCCCTGCGGGATAATTTTCATGGCAAAGTTGAGAGAGCCTAGTAGAGATTGTAATTCTGTACGATTACAAGATCCCTCAGAGAGATATAGAGCGATGCTCAATCTTATCTCTAGGCAAACTGGCTTGCATATTAACTGAATCTAGCGTGATACCCAGGAAATGAATCAACGTGATGGATGCTTCTGTGTTTTTAGGGGAGACGGGGTCCACTCGGTATTGGAAAAGCTGGATCCTGGCTCTTAGGCTACTGGGTGAAAATATGTCACTCTCAATAGTCAAGAAGTCATCTAAATAGTGAATAGCTGTGGGGCATCTACAGACATTGAGCAGTAGTCAGCATAAAGTCTCAGGGAAGGTATCGAAAATCCTGGGGCTACTTTTTGCACCAAAAGTGAGAGGAGTGACATAATAGTAAGAACCCTGCCACTTAACACCGTGTAGATGCCACAAAGAAGGATGGATTGGGAGTAGCTTGAAGGCGTTAATGATGTCAGTCTTACTGAGCCATGCCCCCTTCCCTGCAGTCAGAATTGCGTCAATGGCGTTATCAATGGTGGCATACTGAAGGGAGAATTCCTCTGAAGGAACGAGAGAGTTCAGACTAGGGGTCATGGAAGAGTGGGGAGCAGAGAGGTCAACAATCAACCTTTGCTTGGCTGAACTTTTACCAGAGACCACCCCTATAGGGTTAGTTCTCCATACTGAAAAAGGTGGGTAACTGAACGGCCCAAGTAGGAAACTTTGATCCAATTCAATCTGTAACAGAGTGTTAACCACTTTTGGCAAGGGCAGACAGCAGGTTCTTACATTCTACAATGCCGAATGTCATGTAAATGATTCCCGTGTGGAACCCTTCCGTGAATCCAGTCACCAAAAACTCCACCAAGTGAAGTGAGGGATGGTTATGTAATAAGTCGGTGGGAGAAGTCACATTGATTGAGGCCATGTAGGGTTTGGGAAACAATTTATTTGGACACATTGTCTTGGCATGTGCCCTAAAACAAAGAGAACACACATGCAATAACCGGGAAGCACTAAATCCACAGGAACCTGCAATAAGGTTATTGCAAATCTGGCATTTACCCAGAAAAACAATATTACGACCAAGATGGTCCTTAATCACCTTCTCAGGTTTAGCTGAGAAGGTCGGAAAAGGAAAGGTAGCCCCCAGCTCCGTGGTATGTGAGGATGAAGAGCAAATACCACAAGCTGGGGACCTGAAGCCCGTGAAGTGCCTGCAAAACAGCTCTGTGTCCAACTGGCTCCATTCCGTCTGAAAATTTAACTGAGCCAGAGCTGCAGATGCCTTCGCGGAGAATGATCTGTGGTAATCATAAAAAGAAGTACCTCCATACTTATGTCCCAGGTCCACCAGCTTGAATAAATACAGATCTAATTTCTCTCTGCACGTGGGATAAATCGAGCACACCACGTCCCTATTAGGCATGTGCATGGGGAAAAATGTTGGTTCGGCATTCCGAAATTCTGGATTTTCGCAATTCGGGACTTCGGCAATTCGGCACTTCAAGACTTCGGAACTTCGGCCACTTCGGAACTTCGGAATTTCGGAACTTCTGCACTATTGCAGCCGCTTAGTAGATAATTCCCACGGTATTAGGGAGCTATCTACCAAAAGGCTGAAAGACCTAAATTGGTCTTTCAGACAAATTTACTAATACTAAGTAAAGATGACTTAGTATTAGTACATTTTGCCTCAACTCGCTATACCGCGAGTAGGGGCATGTCTAGTAAACAGTGAGCAGCCTGTGGCTGCTCACTGTTTAAAAAAAAAAATACCCATTGCCCCCCCCAGCCCCCACCCTTGAGTGGCGGGTGGGGGCCCTAAAGTAAAATGATGGGGGGGACCTATTGTCCTCCCCCCAGCCCCCACCCGTGAGCAGCGGATGGGGGCCCTAAATTGGTATAAGGGGGGGACCTAATGTCCTCCCCCCTGGCCCCCACCCCTAAGCGGCGGGTGGGGGCCCTAAATACTAATAAGGGGGGTCTAATGTCCTCCCCCCTGGCCCCCACCCCTGAGCGTCGGGTGGGGGCCCTAAATTGGAATAAGAGGGGGGGACCTAATGTCCTCCCCCCTGGCCCCCACCCCTGAGTGGCGGGTGGGGGCCCTAAATACTAAAAAGGGGAGGGTAACCTAAGGTCCTCCCCCTGGCCCCCACCACCCGCTCAGGGGGGGACCTAATGTCCTCCCCACTGGTCCCCACCCCTGAGCGGCAGGTGGGGGCCCAAAATTGGAATAAGGGGGGGACCTAATGTCCTCCCCCTGGCACCCACCCCTGAGTGGTGGGTGACCTAAATACTAATAAGGGGGGGGACCTAATATCCTCCCCCCTGGCCCCAACCCCTGAGCGGTGGGTGGGGGCCCTTAAAAAAAATGTCCCCCCAGGAGACTAGGGGTCCCCAAACCCCTAGTCACCCCCTCCCCCCCACAAAAAAAATGTATCCCCCTACCCACCCCCCTCACCCTAAAAAATAATGAGGGGGGGACCTTTAACTAAGAACCTGTAAAGAATAAAAAAGAAAAAAACTTACCATTCGATGTTCTCTTTCTTCTAAACTCTTCTTTTTTCAGCCCCAAAAAAGGCCAAATAAAAAACCATACTAACCGCCGCAATTTAAAAAAAAAAACGAGCGCAAAAAAAATAAAATCCATCTTCACCCATGGAGGGCTCCGCGCAGATTGAGCTCTGCAGGGCGGGGGAAGGCTTATAAAGCCTTGCCCCGCCCTGCAATTAGGCTCAGAGCACTCTGATCGGTGGGTTTAAGCCATCCAATCAGAGTTCTCTGACAGGTAAATGAAGAGACTGACAGGTAAGTCTTTACATTTACCTGTCACAGCACTCTGATTGGTTGGATTGAAATCCACCAATCAGAGTGCTCTGTGTCATTTTACACAGTGTGGGAAAGTTCTTTGGAATTTTCCCACGCTGTGTAATTTTACTCATAAAACTCTTATTGGTTACTTAATCCACCAATCAGAGTGTTATGAGTCAAATTACACAGCGTGGGAAAATTCCAAAGAACTTTCCCACGCTGTGTAAAATGACACAGAGCACTCTGATTGGTGGATTTCAAAGTGTGTCGGTTATTATGGTTTTTTATTTGCCCTTTTTTGGGGCTGAAAAAAGAAGATTTTAGAAGAAAGAAAACATCGAATGGTAAGTTTTATTTTTTTTACAGGTACTTAGTTAAAGGTCCCCCCTCATTATTTTTAGGGTGAGGGGGGTAGGTAAGGGATTCATTTTTTTGGGGGGGAAGGGGGTGACTAGGGGTTTGGGGACCCCTAGTCACCTGGGAGGGGAAGTTAACATTTTTTTAGGGCCCCCACCCGCCGCTCAGGGGTGGGGGCGGGGGGGAGGACAATAGGTCCCCCCCTATTGGTATTAAGGGCCCCCACCCGCCGCTCAGGGGTGGGGGCCAGGGGAAGCACATTAAATTCCCCCCCTTTTTAGTATTTAGGGCCCCCACCCACCGCTCAGAGGTGGGGGCCAGGGGGGAGGACATTAGGTCCCCGCCTATTAGTATTTAGGGCCCCCACCCACCGCTCAGGGGTGGGGGCCAGGGGGGAGGACATTAGGTCCCCCCTATTAGTATTTAGGGCCCCCACCCACCGTTTAGGGGTGGGGGCCAGGGGGAGGACATTAGGTCCCCCCTTATTAGTATTTAGGGGCCCCACCCACCTCTCAGGGGTGGGGGCCAGGGGGAAGGACATTAGGTCCCCCCTTATTAGTATTTAGGGCCCCCACCCACCTCTCAGGGGTGGGGGCCAGGGGCATGGCATTAGGTCCCCCACCCTTATTATAATTTAGGGCCCCCACCCACCGTTCAGGGGTGGGGGCCAGGGGGGAGGACATTAGGTCCCCCCCTATTAGTATTTAGGGCCCCCACCCACCGCTCAGGGGTGGGGGCCAGGGGGAGGACATTAGGTCCCCCCTTATTAGTATTTAGGGCCCCCACCCACCTCTCAGGGGTGGGGGCCAGGGGGAAGGACATTAGGTCCCCCCTTATTAGTATTTAGGGCCCCCACCCACCTCTCAGGGGTGGGGGCCAGGGGCATGGCATTAGGTCCCCCACCCTTATTATAATTTAGGGCCCCCACCCACCGTTCAGGGGTGGGGGCCAGGGGGAGGACATTAGGTCCCCCCCTATTCTGATTTAGGGCCCCCACCCGCCGCTCAGGGGTGGCGGTCCGGGGGGAGGACAATAGGTCCCCCCCCATTATTTTACAATAGAGCCCCCCACCCTCAGGGGTGGGGGCCGGGGGGGGGCAATTGGTTCCCCCTTTAGTTTAAAAGCAGGGGTGGGGGCTCGGGAAGGGGGACCTTTTTATTTTATTTATTTATTTAACAGTGAGCAGCCACAGGCTTTTAGTAGATAGCTCCCTAATACCGTGGGAATTAGGGAGTTATCTACTTATTCATTCCTGTCATTACATGACTGGCCAAGTAACTTACATTTTATATAAATGTATGTTACTTGATTGTTGTAAGTGCTGCAAATGCTTACAGGTGAATCCTGGCTACGTTTGTATACTTTTTATTTAAAATTGTATACAATGTAACATTCTTCTTCTTTCACTGGGTAAGTATATTAGTACTTAGGCAATACTGTGCTTCGGCACTTCGGCACTTTGACACTTTGGAATTTCGGCAACTTCGGAACTTCGGAACTTCAGCACTTCGGAACTTCGGAAATTCGGTAATTTCGGAACTTCGGGACCTCGGCAAGTACCCGAATGTCCGAATTGCCCGAAGACATCGCCATAGGCATACGTCTTGTTCACCAGAATATCTTGGTAGGCAATCAGCTGCGAAACTTGATTGACATCTATCCCTTTCAAGATATCTTTCTTAATATTAGCGGGCACCATGTGAGCTGGGTTGATAATATTAGGATTCTGTAGTGGATCAATGAATTTACCAGTCAGGGTGCCTGAAAGACCAGTAGGTTCTGGAGTAACCAATCCAGATGGTGCCACTGACCTATCACTAGCATCCAAACAGTCCAACCTATCAGTAATACATCCCAACGAGGACAAGACTGATGACAGGACAGCCTGGAGGTTGGATGACTGGGCACCACTGGGGCCCTCGCCAGCCCCGGTGTTATCCGTGTTGGTGTTGAGCAGTCTCAAAAGTTCAGCCTTCCTGGCAGTGGCAGGGTAGAAAATATTACTATGCTTTAATTCGGCCATAATCCTAGGTATGGTCCAAGACCTTAGGGAAGACAGGCTGGCATTGTCCCCTCCGTGAGATAGAGAGATGGACCTTGCAGAAGTGCTGGGAAATGACAAATCCTCAAAAGCTTCTGGTAGTACAGACATGCAAGGATAGGACAAAAAATTAATGAGTAACCAAAGTGATAATATCGTACTGGCTAGCTTACCTAATGCCAATTGGCAAAGAAATTCTCTAGCATTGGAGAGGGGAGCCTTACTAATTTCCAAGTGGGATGAGAGGCTCTAGCTATGTGCTAGCCTGAGGGGATTTTGTAGCCACCGAAAATGTGGCGGGGTGTCGGCCTCTCGGTGACCAGTAAAGCAAAATATAGCATGGGAGTGACAGGGGGAGACCCTCTCTATACCACCATGCGAGGTGAATAACTATGAGGTGACCATTGGCGTGAGTACCTCCGAGTATGAGGATGGGTGTTGGCCTCGTGGGACCTCTAAGACAAGACAAGAAGGCCAGAAAACTAAATTAGCGGACTCTGAAACCTATCAGCCAGTAGACAGTCTTACCCTAGTTTCAGTTGCAGGATGGGTAGGGGGGAAGGTGTAACGACCTCTGGGTTCACATACCTGTCGTATCAGATAGATATAAAGTAGGACAGAGTAGATGAAACCCGAGCAATACCTATGAGAGTAATAGCAATGTTTTAGTACCCATATTGTGTCTGTTAACTAGCAGAAGAACAAAATAATATGGGATACCTACCAGCCAATAGACTAGACCTAAAATGAACCAGTAAAGCATAAGTGGTAGTATAGCCAGTAGGGCCTAGTACCTAGTAACATAAAAAAATAAAACATAAGATTATCTGGGTAGTGAGGGTCAGATCGTGGATCCCCAAGACAAATCTAAACCACTAACCGATGTGAATTGTAGAAATCGAAAGAGAGGAGATGATAGTGAAATGGCAGAGTGACTTCAATCTGTAATATATAATACCACCAATATCAGAACCTTCAAGAGAGATTAACTGACTACTAATTGACAAACAATAGAAAGTGAGTTGGACAATTGAAATTGAGCCAACCAGAACCTATGAAACTTGAAAAACCCTCAGAGGCACAGCCAAAAGGAAGGTTTAAGCCCGGCACCCTATAAAACATCTTGTTATAACATATCTAATAGACAGAACAAAATCTAGCAACAATGCACTGCTCAATTAAATTAACAGAAAAGTATTTGATCAGAAATGTAGGTGCAGTGCTCTCCTATTGCCTCTAGAGGCCAGCAGTCTATCAAGCCTATACATACAATTATGCGAATGTCTGCATGGACCCAAGGAAGTAAAATAATGGACAACAAGTAGTAAAATAATTAAACAAACTACCGAACCGTACGTTCGGATGGAAGTTAACGAAAGACTACACGAAAGGCATACGAAATGGAGGTAAGTATGAGAATAGAGTTTGCCCGTGATGACGCTGTGCGCCCGCGACAGGGTCGCGAAGGACAACCAACTCACTGTTACTGTAGCTTCGAGACAGTTAGCGGTAGCGACCGGAGGAGAGGAGAAATATCCCGGAGGCCTTGGATGGCTGAAAACTTGAACCAGGAACGGGCAGACACTCTAAGAGCAGGTAAGGTATCCACGAGGAAAGGTAAGCAAAGTGGCGACCTGCTGCAGCCGGAAGTCCAGGTATGCAAATCGCCAGACCAACAACGGTAATGAGGAGGGGTCTGGCGATCCTTAAGTAGGGAAATCATGCCCCTCCCACAACTACAGGCCCAGTCTTCCATATGTTGATTTAGATAACATGGGTCAACACTATTGTGTTTGGTATGGCTTAGGATGATAGAAGTCTGGTGCAAATGTAGTTTGATGTCTGACATAGTGCTTGACACATCCTATGTGTTACAGGATCCTCTGTCTCTGACCAGGCACAGTACACAGTATAGCCCAATATTTGTCAATCTATTGGGTAAAAGTTGTTTGTAGGCTGGTTGTGGAATTTAGTGTGTGTAGAGGGCCCTGTATGTTGAGTGGTGTGTAAACAGGTGTGTTTCTTCTGTGCAGTGTTTGTGGTGTGTGGCTAAGGGATTTGAGCATGTGTGTATAGTATGAGTAGAAATGTACTGTGTGTACAGGGGATGCAATGGGTGTGTGGTGTGTGCCTACAGTGGCTGTACTGTATTTTTGTGTGTGTCTTCCTCTCAGTGTGCTACAAAATATATAGATATTATTTATATTTTAAAAACCAAAGAAAACGATACCTACGCGCTCTCCTAAATCCCTATGAATATTTAAACAAATGGAGGTCATTTAGTTACTCCAATGGCCATTAGAGGGAATGCCTGCCTGCCAACGTCAAGGCAGACCCCCTTAGGTGGGTGCTACACTGACCTTTCACCTTGCTTCCTTGAGCTTCTGGCCTGCGCTCACTTCCATCACTCCGGGCGGCAGCAACGACCACAGTGCACATCATTCCCAATACATACAGTAAAAACCAAAGAAAAAGTTACCTGAGCTCTCTCCTAAATCCTTATGTATATTTAAACAAATGGATTTGTAATTGAAACAATAATTGATGTATTATGTTTTTCAATACTGGAACTTTTCCAGTTTCTGGCTATTAGAATTTTAAAAACTACAAAACAATGTATAATTAATTTTTTTTCCCATCTTTTTACAAAAAAGGCCATCTCAGATGTAATAAAGCCACCTCTGGCTTTATCTTTCTTTCTTTAGACATTTTGTATAAAATGTAAAGATTAGTGATATTGGCATTGCAAGGGTTAAACCATGTTTTTTTTTTTTTTAAAGCCCAGTTCTAATGCAGTAGTATGGTTAGTGGATAAATCAATGAAGTTATTCTACAGACGAGCAGAGATGATAGTTTGAGTCTCCCAATGCTTAGCTGAGTGACTGTTACTATGGGAACAGAACGCACAACAAGACAGAGGTGAGGGAATGCCAAGCTAAGAAAACCACAGAACTAAAGTGTGAAAGCAACTATCCCCAAAACACGAAGGGCTTGGAATCCAGGATCATTCAGGACCTGCAGGCATTCAAGCAGGTGAGAGAGAGCTGTAAGTCCCCTGTGCTCTAAATTATTGAATTCTGTGATACACAGAGCAGCGTTGGAGTCAATCTGTTTACATCTCAGAAGCTGAGAATATATGGCATTCACTGGGTACAAGTGGGAGAGGCTCAAGGCTAAACCATGTGTCGGGGCCACAGTTAACCCTTTATGACAGCATGTCTTATAGGTATATGCTGTGGTTGAGGGGTGAAGTAACGCACCTTTAAAACATATTTCAGGAGCTAAATAAAACAAGAGGTATCTTTTTCTCCTATTCTACATCTTTTTTCTTGAAAGAAATTAGAAATATTTGTATAACTATATTTATTGTAGGTGTTGGAAAAAACGTCAACAGTACCATTATGGGATTGGCCTGCAATAACATTATTGCAAGATCAGAAAATACATGTCAGGCTTTCACTGGCAGAGTTTGTGAATTCTGGATTGTGATAGCGTTGATAACTGTGGCATGACACTGACTGAAGGTCAAAAATTGTTATTGGTGGGTTGGCTTGGGTGGCTTGTAATGTAGGCCACAGAGTTCTCTGTAGAAAGTGTAATTCTCGGTCGGCTTACAAAAACTGGGTAATCACTAGGAAAAGCAGTGAAAACGTTCTGCGTACCACTTGCTGTTTTTAGTAGGACCTCATTATCTGGAACAGGAAACTCACACTTGGCGGGTGCTAGTCAGCTATCCACAATAAGTTCTTCATTTATGTTTGAATCAGCGACATTGAAAAGTTCCACATAATTTATTGTATAGTAGTGTTATTATACCATTACGTATGCAGGAGACAGTGAAATATCTGCATACCTTTGCTGTCAGTGAATACTCAGTAACCAAAATCTTAGCTCTGTGAACACTGGACTTCTTGTGGACTACAATTCACATCCATCTCAGCTAGATTTTATTGTATTCATTTTTTTTTCTCTCTCTCCACATGCAACATAGGTGGAGCACATTTTTAGCCCATTGATTTCCTAGATGCTTATTTTAAATATTTAGCATATATGCCGCAGGTGAGGCCAGCGGGAGGTATTAATGTAATAAGGGGGTCTTGTTGTCCCTTGTATGTTTTTTTTTTTGTTTTTTTTACTTTTGTAATGTGGCAGCTGACTACAAAGCTCTGGCCAGCCGCTACATAATTAACCCTTGCGCCACCACAAAAGCAAGTGAACAATAATTTGCAAATGTGCATCTTGCCAAATGCATTCAGTTTTGAAGACTGAATCCTATTAAAACTGGTGCTTTCTGAATTTTCTGAATGTTACACTTTGTATAGGCAGTGGTGTATTTTGGACAGACACATGCCCTCATTAATACATGCACTGATATACACTCACTGACAGATACACAGTCATTGGCATACACATATAGTCATTGGCACACACTGTTTAACCAACACACACTTTCACTGATAGACACACACTGTGTCACCCACTCACTGACAGGCACACACTCTCAGATACACATACAATTACATACACACACTGACACACACTCACAGGCCCACCGATTCTCACTGAAAGACACACACACTTTCACTCACTCACTCACAGACACACACTGACAGCTACACTCACTCACTGTAAGGTGGACAGCCCCAGAACACGAGGCAAACAAGGCATTTGCCTGGGAGCTTGGGTGGCGTTTTTTGGCGCCCCCCCTGAAAGTGCCGCCCTAGGCAAATGCCTTGTTTGCCTTGTGGTAAATACATCCCTGTGTATCGGGTACAGAAACACTGATTTTAATCTGGGTACCAAATGCATCTGGGTGATTCCTGCAGATTCACTCGGACTACCTAAATTCTGACCTTATTTGACTTTAGTAAATATGAAAATTACCACTAGGAATTCATTCATTTTCACCAGATTATCTCTATCCGTGTGTAATAAGTTACTCAGTGGGAGATCCTGAGGAAGGATCCACATTTTTCCCTTTGTTTCTCTATCCTCTAAACCCTCACTGGGGCAAGGCCCAGATAGGCCATCTGGCAAACCAGGCAAATGCCCGGTGGGCCGCGACTGGCAGAGAAGATCAGAGGATCTCCCCTGCCGGCCCATGCAGGGCTGGCGCAATCAAAGTGCCGCCCTGCTGTGTGCCATTACTGGCTGGGGGAGAGATCAAAGATCTTCCTCATTGGCCCAAAGGGAGGAAGGAGGGAGAGGATGACCTGGGAGCTCCAGCATACAGCTCCGCCGGGTTCATCTCGCGAGGTCGGAGCATTCCTGCGGTTACCATGGCAACTCTTCAATCGCGCGAGAGTGAACTCTAGCCCACACTAGCTACAAGCTAGAGTTCACTTACCACTAGTACCACCAGGGATTGCAGCAAGGTCCCCCCTCCCTGGGCAAAGTTAAGAACGGAGGGGGGGGCATAAAGTATATTTTTTTCAAATGAAAAAAAAACACATATATTGCTTTAATCTGCCCCCTCCCATACCCAATACCTCCCAACACAAACACTAAACCCTACATACACAGACTGCACCCCACATACAAACACTATACCCCTCACACATACACACACACTACACCCCAAATAGATACAATATATGCAGCCCTTACACACACACACACACACACAGCACCCTTCACACACACATACTGCACCCCTCACACACACATACTGCACCCATCACACACACATACACTAACTGAATCCCTCACACACATACTGCACCCCTCACACACACTGCACCCCTTACACACACACATACTATGCTCCTCTCACACATGCACACACACTGCACTCTTCACAGACACTCACTGCACCCCTCAGGCACACACACAATACACAACTCACACACACAATTCACCCCTTATACACACACACACTGCACCCCCCCCCCCCCCCCCCCCCACACACACACACACACTAGATCACCTACACAACTCTGGATCCTTCTCAGTGGGTCGCTGTGATGCAAAAATGCCCAGGTCAAAGGTTTTTTTCCCAGTCCGGCCCTGAATGGGACCATTACAGAATCATATTCTCCACTTATTTTACATTGGTTCTTTATTTTCTTCTGTATGTAATCTAAAAATTACAGACTTGGCATCTCTTGAAAGTTGGGCAATATCTGCTCTTTATAAATAGACCTCTGTGTGTTTTTAGGAAAATGAAATGAAAATGAAGTCAAGTATAAAATAAAGCCCAGATTGCATACAGTTATTGTAAAGGTGAAGAGGGAGTTTTAAATATTGCAAACAGAAATTAACAAATAATACAAAGAGGAAACACAGTTGGTTGGCTTGTTTGCCTATTTGTTTGTTTGTTTTTCACGATTAGATAGTTTAAACTGTAAATGCTACAATATATAAGGAGATTTACTGGTGAAATAAAACTAACCTTGGGATCTGTTTCTGCATGATAACGCTATTCACTGACATCACAATAGCTGTTGCAGATGTGACTGAACCTTGGAGATCCTAGGACCTCTAGACTGTAAGCTCATTTGAGCTTACAGTCTACATATTGTTCCTGCGTCATTGTGTAATTGTCTAATTTATTGTAAATTTCCCCCCCTTTCATAATATTATAAAGCGTTGCGGAGTTAGTTGGTGCTATATAAATACCAATAATAATAACTAGAAAAGCTACAATTTTCTTGTGTGAAGTGTTCTTGCCTCCACCAGTAGTCTACAACTGGAGTGGGCGGAGTAACTGGGTGGAGTGGCTTGAGTAACTGTTGTTTGGTTGGAGTGGCTGGAGTAACTGTGGAAAGGTTGGAGTGTGGAGAAGAATCTTTCAAATCTTTCAAATCCCTCGAACATTCCACCAACTGCCAACAGGAACTAATAGATTTCAGATAGAGCAGAGAAGAGCGGTTATAAATCCTGCAGTGAAGAGCTTTACATTGTGAGAATCACAAGACCCAGACCTACATTTTGATGCATAGTATGTCTCTGAAGTAATAAAATTGAAGGCACAGTCTCAGTTTAGATGTTGCCCTGCAAATTTTAGGTGGCTAGAGTGGAGTTTCAACATAGGCGTGCGCACGGGGTGTGCCGGGTGTGCCTGGGCACACCCTAATCCCCGCGGCACGCCTATGGATTGAGTCCTGCAGGAACGGAGTTCCTGCACTTTTTTTGTGCAGGAACACTGTTCCTGCAGGCACTCAGCCCTTCCTCCCCCCATGCCCCCCCTGTCATGGATGGGAGAGGGGGGGGCAAGAGGTTATGGACCCCCCCCCCCGGTCGGCTCTCTCCATATCAGCCGCGGCGAGGGAGCTGTGTGCTCTCTGCTCCCTCTCGCCGCGCGCTGCTTGCTGATGCTGGGAGCCGGAATATGACGTCATATTCCGGCTCCCAGCTACAGCAGACAGCCCGCGCGGCGAGAGGAAGCAGAGAGCACACAGCTCCCTCGCCGCGGCTGATATGGAGAGAGCCGACCGACCCACTGGACCCCAGGGACAAGTCCACGCCAGCACTCCAGGTAGGGAGGCTGGGTGGACATTTTTTTAATTAAAAAAATAATAATTTGGGTGTGGGAATGTGTGTGTGTGTCTGTGAATGTGTGTGTGTGTCTGTGAATGTGTGTGTGTGTCTGTGACTCTGTTTGTGTGTGTGTGTGTGTGTCTGTTTGTGTGTGTGTCTGTTTGTGTGTGTGTGTCTGTTTGTGTGTGAATATGTGTGTGTGTGTGTGTGTCTGTGAATGTGTGTGTGTGAGTGTATGTGTGTGTGTGTATGTGTATCTGTGAATGTGTGTCAGTGTATGTGTGTCAGTGTATGTGAATATGTGTGTCTGTGAATGTGTGTGTCTATGAATGTATGAGTGTGTGTGTGTCTGTGAGTGTATGTGTGTGTGTTTGAGTATGCGTGTCAGTGTGTGTATATATATATATATATATATATATATATATATATATACACACACACACACACACACATATACATACACACACTGGAGTGTATATTATTTTTTGGGGGGGGTGGGAATCTTGGTTCCCACACTTTATTCCCCAGGACTTTATTCTCCCCTGTCGGCTCACGCAGAACCGGCGCTGAGTGTCGGCTCTGCTCTAAGCCTCCATGGGCCGGCGGGGAGATCAATGATCTACCTCACCGGCCCACAGCAGCATGAAGGGAGGCAGGAGAGGACCCGGGGAGCTCTAGACAGCAGCTCCGCCAGGTTCCTCTGGCGAGATCTGAGCGTTGCCGCGGCAACGCTCAGATCTCACGAGAGTTAACTCTAGCCCCGCAGGCTAGAGTTCACTCTCCACTGGACCACCAGGGATGGCACATGGCAGCAAGGATCCCCCCTCCCTACATAAGGTAAGAAGGGAGGGGGGATATTTACTAATCTGCCCCCACCTCCACAATCTGTCCAAACATACAGCACACACACACACATATGGCACCCACACACAAAAAGCACCTACAGACATACAGCACTCTCACACAAACAGCACACACAGCACCCTCACACACACAGCACCCAAACAGCACCCACACACATACAGTACACATACAGCACCCTCACACACACAGTACACTAACCGCACCCTCACAAACACACACAGCACCTTTACAAACACCCTCACACACAGCACACTAACAACACCCTCGCAAACACACACACACAAACAGCACCCTCAGAAATACAAGACACCCACACACATCACACAAACAGCACCCTCACACACACAGCACCCTCACACAGCACACTAACAGGACCCTAACACACACACACAAACACCCTCACACACAAACAGCACCCACACACACACACACACAAACACCCTCACCCACATAGCACACTACCAGCACCCTCACACATACACACACACAGCAGCACCCTTACACACACCACCCTCACACAGCACACTAACAGCACACACACACACACACAGCAGTGTATGTATATATGTGTGTGTGTGTATATATATATATATATATATATATATATATATATATATATACATATACATGCGGCGTGTGTTTGTGCTTTAGGGTGCACACCCTAATGCAATAGGCTGCGCACGCCTATGAGTTTCAATGAATGTCAATGGACGGCGTGAGTTGCAAACAAATGGTCATATTGTGAAAAATCAGGACTACGGCTTAGCCGTGGACTGTTTAGTGGCAGCAGGGATAGCTGAACGTTTTGATATAAGATTTGCGTACGTGGGCTTGAAAATGAGGGAGTGGTGGCAGTTTAGAAATCACGTCCTGATTTTTCAGCTTTTGCCAGCTCCCACTCTAGTTTTGAACATTCGCCACTTAATGTAATATCTGCCACTAAAGATACCGATATTGCCAATATTGATAGAGTGAGAAATGCATTTCAACTTTTATTTATTTATATAGCACATTTAATTGCAACGTTGTTGCCCAAAGTGCTTCACAGTTACATTAAAACATACATTTATAAAAACATTAGCAGGTGGACAAAAGGCCCTGTCTATGACATAACTTGCTGCTCCAGCCTGGCACAGGTCAGAGTATTTTGGCGGTTGCCATCTTCAAACGGTCGTATTTTTTTAAAACTATACATCCTACAGCAAAGAGCTTTATATTGTGAGAATCACAAGACCCAGGCCTACATTTTGATGCCATTCATTCCTATGGGACCAATTTTGCCACAAGAACGATGATATTCCGTCAACCATTTGGCAAAACGTTCCACAAAGTAATCGCAGTCCAATCGGAAACAATCCGCACGTTTCGGTATATTACTGTCTATGTAGTGTAAAAACTGTGGGAGGAGTTAGGGTGGTAAATTTGGCTATAATAATAATAATAATAATATATATGTGAGATAACAGTAAGTGGTCTTGCTATGCAAGAACACTTAATAATATATATGTGAGATAACATTATGTGGTCTTGCTATGCAAGAACACTTAATTAGTTAGTCACCACTGACATAAGCTCCGGTAGCTAACAATGGTTTGCTTACATGCAATTTTTACAGTTCCTGACATAATCGTGTCTCACCTAACTGTATCTTGGAGGTTTGTTCCTTCTCTTCTGGTCTTCCAAATCTGGATTTGTCAAATCCAAATTTGATAACTTAGAACTTATGTGCTTTGCCTCAGAGGCTGTAGTTTTGGCAGTAGATTGCCAGGTCTCAAGGGCATAGTGCAAAGTAATTTGCCAAACCTGTAACCAGACATAGCTGAAACCCAGAGAAATACAACCCTATCCGGTTGCTGGAAGTTAAATGTGAGCTTGTCCACCACCGCTAACAATTGTATACCAATCTAGAATAAATAAGTGCTATATAAATAAAAAAACATATGAGAGTAAAATAATGGTAACGTAAGAGATCTTGCCCACCTCTTTGTTATGAGACCTTTTTATATAAAATGATCTCACTTTTTTCTTTTTATTTATGTTATTTATGTTACTTTTTTTTTATGTTATGTGTTCAAGAAAAATATATGTTTTAAAATTACCAAACTATATAATATACCAGTGATGGCGAACCTTTTTGAGCCCGAGTGCCCAAACCGCAATACATGCCAACTTTTTTTTCCTTAAAGTGCCAACACGGCAATTGCGTGTGTGTGGGGGGGGGGGGGGTGCGTGTGCGTGTGTGTGTGTGTACGGCTGGCTTCTGTACTCATGCCTGGAAGGTCCTGATGATGGGTGCCAGCTCCTAAAAAAGGTTCAGTTCTGGACTGCTGTCTGATGTCTTTGGACTCTGCGTCAGAAGCCGATTCCCCTGAACTAATATCGATTGTCTGTAAGGAAGGTCTAGAGATACGAGGTCTAAATCTGGGAGGAACATTCCTAATGTTTGTGTCCATACCACTCAGCCATCTATACACCTGATGGTGTGTATAGTCGTGGTTAACTTTATTGTGTGGGTGTGGGGGGGGGGGGGTGTGTGTGTGGGGGGGGTGTGTGTGTGTGTGTGGGTGGGGGGTGCGTGTGTGTGGGGTGGGGGGGTGCGTGTGTGTGTGTGTGGGGGGGTGCGTGTGTGTGGGTGTTGTATGTGTGTATGAGGGGTGCTGTGTGTGGGTACTGCTGTGGGGGGTAGGGATACTGTGTGTGGGGGTAGAGGTGCTGTGGGGGGGTAGGGGTACTGTGTGTGGGGGGGTAGGGGTGCTGTGTGTGGGGGGGTAGGGGTGCTGTGTGTGGGGGGGTAGGGGTGCTGTGTGTGGGGGGTAGGGGTACGGTGTGTGGGGGTGGTAGGGGTACTGCTGTGGGGGGGTAGGGGTACTGCTGGGGGGATAGGGGTACTGTGTGGGGGGTAGGGATACTGCTGGCGGGGTATGGGTACTGCTGTGGGGGGTAGGGATACTGGTGTGGGGTGTAGGGGTGCTGTGGGGGGGTAGGGGTACTGTGTGTGGGGGGGTAGGGGTGCTGTGTGTGGGGGGGTAGGGGAGCTGTGTGTGGGGGGTAGGGGTACTGCTGGGGGGTGGTAAGGGTACTGCTGGGGGGAGGTAAGGGTACTGCTGGGGGGGGTAAGGGTACTGCTGGGGGGGGGTAAGGGTACTGCTGGGGTGGTAGGGGTACTGCTGGGGGGGGTAGGGGTACTGCTGGGGGGGTAGGGTGCTGCTGGGGGGGTAGGGGTACTTCTGGGGGGGTAGGGTGCTGCTGGGGGGGGTAGGGTGGTGCTGTGGGGGTAGGGGTGAAGCTGGGGGGGGTGGGTAGGGGTGAAGCTGGGGAGATAGGGGTGGTGCGTGTCAGTATCCCTCCCCCCTCCCTCTTACCTTTAATGAAGTGGGGGGGGGGGGACACAGCCATCCCTGGTGGTCCGGTGGTGGTACCGTCATCCCTGGTGGTCCGGTGGTGGCATGCAGTGCTTCCGTGTCGGGAGGCAGGGGGAGGGATCTGTGAAGCAGCTCCCCTGTCCTCCCGCGCGATGCTGTGTGGAGCGTTGCCATGGTAACGCCCGGCAACGCTCCACACAGCATCGCGCGGGAGGACAGGGGATCAGCATCACAGATCCCTCCCCCTGCCTCCCGACACGGAAGCAGAGTAGGCGCCTGCCGTTTCGGGCAGGCAGGTGCCTACTCTGCAGTGATGGCGGACCTGTGGCCGCGTGCCCACAGAGAGGGCCCGGCGTGCCACCTGTGGCACGCGTGCCATAGGTTCGCCATCACTGTAATATACCATGAAAAATATGAAAGAACTTTTCATTAAAAGTGAAGGGCATTATTAGAGCTGACTTATGTATGAGCACGTTGTAATTTTCTTACGTCAATGCACTATTATTTGCATTCTTTCATTATATATTTATTTGGTTGCTCCATATGTCATATTTAATGCAAAAACCATCATTGTTTTTTCTTCCTGTTTTCCTTCCTCTATGCCCCCTGTATTTTAATAATGATACTCTCTCCCTTTACGCGTGCTTTTATTTATAGTTATTGTATTTTTTTTTAAACATAGAAACATAGAATGTGACGGCAGATAAGAACCATTCGGCCCATCTAGTCTGCCCAATTTTCTAAATACTTTTATTAGTCTCTGGCCTTATCTTATAGTAAGGATAGCCTTATGCCTATCCCACGCATGCTTAAACTCCTTTACTGTGTTAACCTCTACCACTTCAGCTGGAAGCCTATTACATGCATCCACTACCCTCTCAGTAAAGTAATACTTCATGAAATTATTTTTAAACCTTTGTCCCTCTAATTTAAGACTATGTCCTCTTGTTGTGGTAGTTTTTCTTCTTTTAAATATAGTCTCCTCTTTTACTGTGTTGATTCCCTTTATGTATTTAAATGTTTCTATCATATCCCCCCTTTCTCGTCTTTCCTCCAAGGTATACATGTTAAGATCCTTTAACCTTTCCTGGTAAGTTTTATCCTGCAATCCATGAACCAGTTTAGTAGCCCTTCTCTGAACTCTCTCTAAGGTATCCATATCCTTCTGAAGATAGGGTCTCCAGTACTGTGTACAGTACTCCAAGTGAGGTCTCACCAGTGTTCTGTACAATGGCATGAGCACTTCCCTCTTTCTACTGCTAATACCTCTCCCTATACAACCAAGCATTCTGCTAGCATTTCCTGCTGCTCTATTACATTGTCTGCCTACCTTTAAGTCATCAGAAATAATCACCCCTAAATCCCTTTCCTCAGATGTTGAGGTTAGGACTCTATCAAATATTCTGTACTCTGCCCTTGGGTTTTTACGTCCAAGATGCATTATCTTGCACTTATCCACATTAAATGTCAGTTGCCACAACTCTGACCATTTTTCAAGTTTACCTAAATCATTAGCCATTTGGCTTATCCCTCCTGGAACATCAACCCTGTTACATATCTTAGTATCATCAGCAAAAAGACATACCTTACCATCAAGACCTTCTGCAATATCACTAATAAAAATATTAAAGAGAATGGGTCCAAGTACAGATCCCTGAGGTACCCCACTGGTGACAAGCCCAAGCTTCGAATATACTCCATTAACTACAACCCTCTGTTGCCTGTCACTCAGCCACTGCCTCACCCATTCAGCAATATTGGAATCCAAACTTAAAGATTGCAATTTATTGATAAGCCTTCTAAGTGCAACAGTGTCAAAAGCCTTACTGAAATCTAGGTAAGCAATGTCTACTGCACCACCCTGATCTATAATTTTAGTTACTTAATCAAAAAAATCAATAAGATTAGTTTGGCACGATCTCCCTGAACTAAACCCATGTTGTCTCTGATCTTGAAATCCATGTGTTTTTAGATGTTCAACAATCCTATCCTTTAACATGGTTTCCATCACTTTCCCCACTACTGAAGTAAGGCTTACTGGCCTATAGTTGCCCGACTCCTCCCTATTACCTTTCTTGTGAATGGGCACAATATTCGCCAACTTCCAATCTTCTGGGACTACTCCTGTTATCAATGATTGGTTAAATAAATCTGTTAATGATTTTGCTAGTACACCACTAAGCTCTTTTAATAACTTTGGGTGTATTCCATCAGGTCCCATTGACTTATTTGTCTTTACTTTTGACAGTTGAAATAGAACATCTTCCTCTGTAAACTCACGTGTAATAAATAACTCATTTATCCTTTTTCTTAACTGAGGTCCCTCTCCTTCTTTTTCATCTGTAAATACCGAACAAAAATATTCATTGAGGCAGTCAGCTAGATCTTTCTCCTCTTCTACATACCTTCCTTCTTTTGTTTTTAATCTAACTAATCATTGTTTTACTTTTCTTTTCTCATTTATGTATCTAGAAAAAGTTTTGTACCCCTTTTTTATTGACTGTGCTATTTTCTCTTCTGTGTGTGATTTGGAAGCTCTTATAACCTGCTTAGCCTCTTTCTGCCTAATCTTATAGATCATTCTGTCTTCCTCACTCTGTTTTTTTTTATAAGTACTAAATGCTAACTTTTTGTTTTTTACTATTTTGGCCACATCTGCGGAGTACCACAGTGGTTTCTTGAATTTTTTGCTTTTACTGACAAGCCTAATGCAATTTTCTGTTGCCTTCAGTAGTGCAACTTTTAAATAATCCAATTTCTCTTGGACACCATTTAAATTGCTACAGTCTGATAATGACTCCTTTACACATATTCTAATTTTAGAAAAGTCTGTTTTTCTAAAGTCTAAAACTTTTGTTTTTGTGTGGTGTGACTCAGTCACTGTTCTTATAATAAACCACACTGATTGATGATCACTGGATCCTAAAACTTTCACCTACATTAACCCCTTAAGGACGGACGACGGTTCAGGACCGTCATCGGCATTTTTCCATTGCCGACCGATGACGGTCCTGAACCGTCCTAACTTTAAGATTTACTTACCCGATCGCCGTCGTTCCCCCGGCGGCGATCGGCGGTGCTCCCGTTGTGGGGAGACTGCCTGCAGCCCAAACAGTCTCCCCATGGCGAATTAGGACCCCTGTGGCCATGTGATCGCTCAAAAGGGCGACCACATGGTCACAATAGGTGTCCTAGTGTCTGCCTGCAGGGGGACTGTATGTGCTGACAGGCAGTCTCCCTGCATGTGTAAAATCATAAAAATAAAAGTTAAAGTTAATAAAAAAATTATTATTATATATGTGTATATATATATATATGATATATAGACATATATTATACCTATATAATATATGTCTACATATCATATATATAATGTCATGCTAAGTGTATTTTTATATTAATATGTACATATATTAATATAAAAATGCACTTATAATTAAATTACACACGTATATATATAATATATATAATAACTATATATATTGTGTATATATATTATTATAAAATACAAATAATAAGTAATTTAAATTAAATTAAACATGTAAAAATAATAATAAAAATGTAAAAAAAAATTATATATCTATACGAAATGTTATTCTAACTGTATTTTGATATTAATATATATATATTTATATCAAAATACACTTAGAATGAAATTGTATATATATCTATGTATATATAAATAAATAAAAAGTATACGAACTATTCATATGTCCATATACAAAATTACATAAATAATTATATAAATATACACGTAGACTTCAAATATATAAATATGCATATATATTTAAATTCTACGTGCGTATTTATGTAATATTTTTACATAATTAAGTTATTTTATTGATTGCAATTTAAGGGACCCGCCTGCCAACCCAGGCCGAAAGTCCAGAGAATTTAATTTGCTATCACTGTATTTTACCCTGTAACGTTCTACGACACCCTAAAACCTGTACATGGGGGGTACTGTTTTACTCGGGAGACTTCGCTGAACACAAATATTAGTGATTCAAAACAGTAAAACATATCACAGCGATGATATTGTCAGTGAAAGTTACTTTTTTTGCATTTTTCACACACAAACAGCACTTTTATTGATGATATAATTGTTGTGATACATTTTCCAGTTTTGAAACACTAATATTTGTGTTCAGCAAAGTCTCCTGAGTATAACAGTACCCCCCATGTACAGGTTTTATAGCGTTTTTGAAAGTTACAGGGTCAAATATATGGGTCAAATATTTTTACATTGAAAATGGCCAGGTTGGTTACGTTGCCTTTGAGAGCGTATGGTAGCCCAGGAATGAGAATTAACCCCATGATGGCATACCATTTGCAAAAGAAGACAACCCAAGGTATTGCAAATGGGGTATGTCCAGTCTTTTTTAGTAACCACTTAGTCACAAACACTGGCCAAAATTAGCGTTCAATTTAGTTTTTTACTTTTTTCACACACAAATATGAACGCTAACTTTGGCCAGTGTTTACTAAAAAAGTCTGGACATACCCCATATTGAATACCCTGGGTTGTCTACTTAAAAGAAAAATATGTACATGTGGGGTGTTATTCAGCGATTTATGACAGATAATAGTGTTACAATGTCACTATTGATACATTTTAAAAATGTATGTTTTGAAACCGCAATATCCTACTTGTACTTATAGCCCTATAACATGCAAAAAAATAGCAAAAAGCATGTAAACACTGGGTATTTTTAAACTCAGGACAAAATTTTGAATCTATTTAGCAGTTTTTTTCATTCGCTTTTGTAGATGAGTAAAATATTTTTCACATAAAAGTCAAAAAACATGTATTTTTTTCAATTTTTCATCATATTTTTTCATTTTTTAAAAATTACATTACATGAGATTATATAAATAATGGTATGTAAAATAAGCCCCTTTTGTCCTGAAAAAAACAATATATAATTTGTATGGGAACAGTAAATGAGAGAACGGAAAATTACAGCTAAACACAAACACCACAAAAGTGTAAAAAGATGCCTGGTCGCAAATGTACAACATCGCAAAAACAGTCCGGTCCTTAAGGGGTTAATATCGGATACCAAATCTCCATTTGTTAACACTAAATCTAGTATGGCCTCTTTACGAGTTGGCTCCTCAACGACTTGTTTTAGAGACAATCCCAGTAGGGAGTTTAGAATATGTGTGCTCCTGGCACAAGCAGCTATTTTTGTTTTCCAATTCACATCAGGAAGATAAAAGTCACCCATGATGATAACTTCCCCCTTCATTGTCATTTTAGCTATTTCCTCAACTAGTAGATTATCTAACTCTTCAATTTGTCCTGGGGGCCTATAAATCACACCTACACAAATTACTGTGTGATTATCAAATTCTAACGTAACCCAAACGGACTCTATGTTCACCTCACTAACTTTTACTAGGTTAGATTTTATGCTATCTCTCCACAACACCACTACCCTTAGTGCCTGTCTCCATAACACCATTACACTCTAAAAGTGCAGAAAATGAATTATATAGAGCAACAGAGTGTGCAATATGCCTTTTATCCTCAACTCTAAGTCGACCAGATCCTACAGTGATCCATCTGCCATTCCTATTATGTCTCTGCGGCAGTGGCTTTGCAGCAGTTACTGCCTGAGTTTGTTTACCAGATAATTTACAAATCTCAGACTTCAAAAATACAATCTCCTGCCGCAAGATAGAGAACTGTCTACAGATTAGACAACAACCAAACCTCCAAAAAGTGGAACGTGGAACAAATGCATGGCAACTATTACACTGAACTAAATCTGCCATTCCAATGAGGTGAATAATTTAAATCAAACAAATTTGTACTTTTTATTTATCCTCCTGAATAACTCAGATTACCTCCAGTTTATCTCCAGAATATCTCCAACCACACACACTTAGAAGCAACACTCTCCAGAATATCTCCAACCACACACACTTAGAAGCAACACTCTCCAGAATATCTCCAACCACACACACTTAGAAGCAACACTTAGATGAAGCAACCAAGCTATATTAGCCAAGCTAATGACAACAGCCCTTATTTACTCCTAAAATCACCACCCACTAGGAATGTTTAACACCTGGGTAGGCCTCTGCTTATTTGCAAACAATAGCTAATTTAAACAGCAATCAATAGCAAGTAGCTAACTAATCAAATCAAATGCCTTATAATTACCAACAGGAAATCAAACCTTGTGCAATCAGTAACCTTTTCCTACAGTTGAATCTTACCTGTAACCGTAAAAAAGAAAACTCTTAGCGCAAATCTTAGACAGTTGAAGCTTCTGTAAAACTCTCCAGAATATCTCCAACCACAGACACTTAGAAGCAACACTTAGATGAAGCAACCAAGCTATATTGTCTTTTCGTCCTTGAGCCAGATCTCAATACCTAGGCACCCCCATTCTGTTCTCCTCCGTCTATGATACCTGCAGCTTTTCCTTCTGTGGGATTCTTTTAGCAAATAAAAACAAGGGGAAATACAAAGGTAAATGGAAAAACAAAACCGGAAAAGTGACAGTGCCGCTTTAAAGGAAAAAATATGTAATTTTAACTTTGGAAAATAAATATCTGAATATTGTTAACTGTGCTCAGGTTTCTATTGAAGAAATATCATCCGAGGCTAATTCTGCCTTTAGTAAATAGACCATTGAGTGTACTTAAGAGGATAGAATGTTTGTTCTGTAGAATTTTGTTATTTTTCTGATTAATACCAAGCAAATCACATACTGCAAACATTTATTGTGAAGGTGAAGTGGGATTTGTAAATATTGCAACTACGAAGATGTAATAATAGGAAGATACAAGAAAATATATATTTTATGGTTGCAAAGTAAGCATCATGGTAAATGTTAAATCACATTTTGTACATGATGAGTTTCCAGGTGTAATGAAACTGTATGGGAATGGTTGTCTGAAATAGTAACAGCTTTGTCCATATACACCTGCAAAACAACAGGGACTACGAAAATAGCACAAATGGGACCTTAACTCCTACAAGTCCCAGGGACTCCGTATCCTTTATGATTTCAACACACTCTGATATCTAATTAGGCTTAGGTGTAGGTCGAGCGTACAAATGTTTCCATACACCAGTACAACCACCCATTTTTTAAATCCCTTAACATACTCTTAATCATATTTTCTTATTATTTGCTGTGTTAGGTGATTAATGATGTAATCTCCAAAAATATTTAGCCTGTGTATTGAGCACACCAGAAATAGTATATTCTAGCACAACTGCTGAGAATGATCATGATAGAACTATTCTAAACCACCCAACCAGCAATGACTTGCACAGCATGTGACATGTATGTTGCATATGTTTTATGAATATCAACATGTATGAGGAAGAGAGAGGAACTTACTTGTGACCTCTCTCCTCTATAACTCTAAGACATTCAGGCTTTGTACTAACTATACAATACCTGTATCGAGTGGAAGCTGATGGCTGACTGGCAGATTTCTACACTATTTAAATGCCAGTTAAAAAGTACATCCCCTGGTTTAACCCTACATCCTACAGACACAAATATCAGCTGTACAGCCACTGATACAATAACCTGTTCCCTGCAGACAACATTGAGTGCAGTGAGGAGTATGTGACACACATCAAAGTGTTCAATTTATATTTTGCTATGTAATTATATATATATATATATATATATATATATATATATATTTATTTATTTATTTATTTATATATTGCCCCACTCTTCTTTTACAACATTGTTTCAGTTCACTGAGGTTTGCTAGCAATTGTTTATGCATTCTTAAGGTTCCGCCATATCATTTCAATAGGGTTGAGGTCAGGACTTGACTGGGCCATTGCAACACCATGATCCTGCACTTTTTCAGTCATTCTGTTTTAGATTTGCTAGTGTGCTTATGATTCCTATTACACCGTGTTATGATTTCTTTAACAAAAATAAAGCCAAAATGGAGAAGTAATGTGTTAAAAACTAAGTACACCCTTACTGCTTCCATAGCAAAGTAACAGACAGGTGCTGTGTGTGTGTATATATATATATATATATATATACCCCTCATGGGAAGAAAAGTACCTCTTTGAAATTATACTCAGTGATTATATAATTAAAGATGTACCCTGCTATATAAATCATGGTGTTCACTATTTCAATTCCAATGTATCCATTATGTTGGTGGGCCTGTCCATATGGAACCAGCCGTAATATACTTCACTTTCTTTTTACTTTTTTTTCATGTTCCACTCATTCTCTAAAAATTCTCAAACCTAGCTCATAAACTCTCCAACGGAGCTATTTTTCCATACGCTGATGTTTTGGGCTAAATTTTACAGTTAGCAGTTAAAACCTCCAGTCCTTAAAACACTCTTGTAAAAAAATAACGATCTTTTGTAGACTTTAACAAGGAAACTAAACAACTCTTGTCATAAAAAGGCCTTCTTGCAGTGGCGCTTCATTCAACTAAGAAAATCATAAAGTGTGTCCCCCAAGTATGCAAGGAATACAAATAGGTGTTACAACCATGAATCAAACCAAGGGGACAAAGAAAACGAACAAAAGGAAAGCATGTTATTGAGACAAACAGATTTAGAGCCCTGCAAATATAAATTGACCTTTTCAAAGAGTGTGGGTTAACTCTATGTGTGCCTATGCCCTATGACTATGGCTTCTGCATTGTGCTGCTTAGTAATTTGGTCTTCAAGGTGTTAATGGTTACATAACATAGCAAGCTGAAGATTATTGTTATTTTTACCTTTCATGGGAGATGCCCTAAGTCTAACCCGCACTTTGATAAATTAAGGTACTTCTGCTGAGTCTAACAAACATGTCAAATGTGATTGCCATGGTGAGTTGGTCGATGCAAAGAGGAAGTCATCCATGGAGAAAATACTAAGCTAGCTGTACAGAAATCCAGTGTGATTCAGTGTGCATTTAGGGGATTTTTCATATTTTTTATTCACCATACCATGGATTTTATTTCACATGTAACTGTTCTTATCCATACAGTATTTAAATGAGACGCCTCCTACTGTTCCTAAACCCCATTTGAACTACATTACAATGTCTTTAGGGGATCTGCTACATATTCTGTATACTTTCAATTAAAACGAATGCCTAGGAACTATCTGCATTTGGCATTTTTTCATCAATCAGTTTAATTTATAGCATTTGAAACTAAAATAAAAGGTCTCTTGAGAACATCTTCAATTATATTCCCCACCACAAGCTCTTAATTCATTCTAATGTATAGGGCAACAATGATATACTGTGCATACCACTTTATTAATATTCAAACACACATTAAATGTATTTATGAGCAGTGGATATTCATCTACTGTCTCACACACAGATAATCTGTCTGTATGAGACCATCTTGCTATTTATACATACATTTTATGTTTCCTTTTCTTTCAAGGAAAGAAAACAAAGACCTCACGGGGTAGTGACATAGAAAAGTAATTATTATTATTTATTGAGATTTATTGAATATAAAGAACTGTGGAGTATTTTTCAGGAAAAGCTAGAAAAAAAAAAATCACACCATTGAGTAAAAGTGATTAACATTACTATACAGACGTTTATTGGTATATTTCAGGTAATTGAGGAATTATGTAAGGATATTTATATTATAACTGGTTTGTTCGGCCAGTAGTGCATACTAGTTATCACGTGGTCTTATATATTTTTATTTCTTTACATATTTTCAAAGTTTTGGATTTGAGACCAGCTATATGGGATATATTTGGGATATAGGACCAGAGTCCCGCTGTGTTACATTCTCTATTTTATGTGCTGTTTCTCTAGGATAACTGAGAAAACACTGCAAAATGGCCATGTGCTATTGAGAATATATTATGTGCTTTTTACTGCCACATTACCACATCCAGTATTGGGACTTCCAGTTAGTGGGAGTTATAGTATGTTCAAGGTGAGTGTAGATGCTGATTTGTATGTCTATTTCCACCCTCAAGCTTTTTCCGAATGTTTATATGATGAATTTCTCAGCCTCTCCTGTCATCAATAATGAGTGAAGGAAAACGCTAAACTAACACAACATTATTTTTATTAACACACACACCCCGTCTGCCATTTTGGACCAGCCTCCACTGCTGTTTGGTACCAGATTTGGATTCCAACCCATTTATATGAGATAACGCTTTTAATTTGTTTTCTGTAACTGTTGTTGAATGATTTGTGTCAAATTTGGGTATAATTGCTACAACACATATCCATAGTTATGGACATGTATTAGTCACTTGTTGTGACATAATATGACCATAGAGATACTGTTGCCTGACATGCAATCCGCAATATGTGATCAGTTAAAAACGGATGCATTGTGTCTCGGATTATTGCAAATCACTATAAGTACAAATAGTAGAATAATTGCTATTATTATTAGAATTATTATTATTTTTGCATCTACGTTAGTTCTACAGTTAAATGACCCTGGAAGAAAAATAATTAAAAAAAAATGTAAAGGAATTATTGTCTCGGATGATTCTCTCAAAGAGTAAATAAATAAAACAGGCGAGATTTATCAAGGCAAAACTGGGGCTATTTTGGGTGCAAAGTGGTAAATAGTGAGAGAACTCCTGGTTTCCATGGTGATTGTACTATGTTTTTGCCTTGATAAATTCCCCCGTATATGAGGAGAAATCAAGCCATTATGGATTTCCTCACAGTCTGAGTATGTGCAATACGTGTTCCTGAAGAAGATATTTCAGAGGATGCTTCTAATCTATCACCCTGTGAGTTAAGAGCTCAAGAAAGCTTGCCTTTAATTAGCGAACAAAACCCACGTAGCTTTCCTATGAGAAGAATGAATAGGTCATTCCTTTCAATTTGTAATATTTCCACCTTGATAAACAACCAACCTTAACTGAGATATTTTGTGTCAGCAAAATGTAAGTGGAAACAGGCTGAATGGTGATATTAGCCACAGCAAGTTATAGGCTTTGTTTGAAGCAACCTGTCTCACGGAAGACAGATGTAATCAAGTAAAAAACAAAAATGCTTTCTTTCACATTGCAGTGATATGTTGTAGCTGTATATAAACCAGTAAAGTGGATTAAATAAAGGAACATAAACAGTTTAATAAAAAAAAAAAAAAACGTTTTAAAGAGTCCAAAAAACAAGCCACAAATAAATCTGAGAATGAGTAGAAAAAGTGTAATCCTATATTTTTCTTACTCAATGCTTTCCTATGGACGTTCTGCGTACTCAATGCGATTTTTTTGACACTAGGGACACTAGCTGGGAGACATGGAGACACTGTGTCCCTAGTGTCTCCGTGTCCCAATGTGTCTCAGTGTCCCCCCCATCTCCCAGTGTCCCCACGTCTCCCAGTGTCGCCTTGTGTCTCAGTGTCCCCATGTCTCCCTGCTGCCTTTCCCCCCATCCTTCACATACCTGAGCTGTAGTCTGTCTCTGCAGGCTGGGAGCTGCTGTCTGGACTCTCTGTGCTGTGTAGCTGCTCCCCCGCGGGTCAGTGAGTAGAGAGAGGCAGGGAGATTCTGTAACTTGCTATCCCTGCCTCTCTCCATACACAGTGACCCCTACTGGCCGGTGCTGGTATTGCAGAGTAATCTCAGTTTATACGGAGACAAATATTTGCATTTGTATTGCCGGTATTACTGCAATACCGTCACGGCCAGTAAGCCTCCAATACCAGCTGTGCCTTAAAATACCAGTCAGGTGTCAAACCTAATAGCAGTCTGTAAAAAAAAAATAAAAAAATATTTTTTACAATGTGCCTATTCCATGGGCCTGGGCCTAAAGCTGCAGCTCCATCAGCCCCTATTTTAATCCGGCCCTGTGTGTGTATATAATGCAGTGTGTGTGTATATAATGCAGTGTGTTTGTATGAATGCAGTGTGTGTATAAATACAATGTGTGTGTGTGTATGAATGCAGTGTGTGTGTGTATGAGTGCAGTGTGTGTGTGAGTGCAGTGTGTGTGTGTATGAATACACTGTGTGTGTATAAATACAGTGTGTGTGTGTGTATGAATGCAGTGTGTGTGTGTGTGTGTGTGTGTATGAATGCAGTGTGTTTATGTGATGCAGATCCTTGGTGGGGGGTGGGCATTTTTATAATTTTTTTAATTATTATTATTTTTTTAATTTTTTTATATTATTAATATTTTTATTTTATTTTGATATTATTTAAATTTTTATTTTTTTATTTTCGTCACCCCTCCCTGCTTGTTAGCTGGCCAGGGAGGGGGGCTCTCATTCCCTGGTGGTCCAGTGGATGGGCTGTGTAGGAGGGGGGCTGGCAGCAAGCTGTAACTTACCTTTCCTGCAGATCCTGTCAGATCCCTTCTCTCTCCTGCGTTCCGGTCAGCTCCCTTCTCCTCCACTGTAAGTCTCGCGGTGTGACCCGTGGCAACGCTCTGACCCCGCGGCTCTCGCAAGACTTACAGTTGCGGAGAAGGGAGCTGACCAGAACGGAGGAGAGAGAAGGGAGCTGACAGGAGCTGCAGGAAAGGTAAGTTACAGCTCGCTGCCAGCCCCCAACAGGACTTATACTCGAGTCAATGTCTGTATTTTGGCAATGTAAGTTGCCATAATACAGACATTGACTTGAGTATAAGTCGAGTGGGCGTTTTTCAGCACAAAAAATGTGCTAAAAAAACTCGACTTATACTCGAGTATATACGGTATGTTCTTTTAAAGGAACACTCCAAACCTCTAAAACACTGCAGTTGCATTATAGAAAAATAACTTTGTTTGTGTGGTGAAAGTAACTTCACCACTGGTTCTTGGAGGGGCCTTTTTGCAAGCCTCCTGCCTTCGGACTATGGGCCCTGCAAAAAGGCCCATAAAAGACTTTGTTCCTGCCTTTTTGCTATGCTGTTCGGAAACCGAACAGACACTTGAACCAGGGACCACCCGGGAGCTTGTTAACACCTATTAGGAAAGGGATTTAGGGGTGATTATTTCTGATGACTTAAAGGTAGGCAGACAATGTAATAGAGCAGCAGGAAATGCTAGCAGAATGCTTGGTTGTATAGGGAGAGGTATTAGCAGTAGAAAGAGGGAAGTGCTCATGCCATTGTACAGAACACTGGTGAGACCTCACTTGGAGTACTGTACACAGTACTGGAGACCATATCTTAAACATAGAAACATAGAAACATAGAATGTGACGGCAGATAAGAACCATTCGGCCCATCTAGTCTGCCCAGTTTTCTAAATACTTTCATTAGTCCCTGGCATTATCTTATAGTTAGGATAGCCTTATGCCTATCCCACGCATGCTTAAATTCCTTTACTGTGTTAACCTCTACCACTTCAGCTGGAAGGCTATTCCATGCATCCACTACCCTCTCAGTAAAGTAATACTTCCTGATATTATTTTTAAACCTTTGTCCTTCTAATTTTAGACTATGTCCTCTGGTTGTGGTAGTTTTTCTTCTTTTAAATATAGTCTCCTCCTTCACTGTGTTGATTCCCTTTATGTATTTAAATGTTTCTATCATATCCCCCCTGTCTCGTCTTTCCACCAAGCTATACATGTTAAGATCCTTTAACCTTTCCTGGTAAGTTTTATCCTGCAATCCATGAACCAGTTTAGTAGCCCTTCTTTGAACTCTCTCTAAGGTATCAATATCCTTCTGAAGATATGGTTTCCAGTACTGTGTACAGTACTCCAAGTGAGGTCTCACCAGTGTTCTGTACAATGGCATGAGCACTTCCCTCTTTCTACTGCTAATACCTCTCCCTATACAACCAAGCATTCTGCTAGCATTTCCTGCTGCTCTATTACATTGTCTGCCTACCTTTAAGTCATCAGAAATAATCACCCCTATCTTCAGAAGGATATTGATACCTTAGAGAGAGTTCAAAGAAGGGCTACTAAACTGGTTCATGGATCGCAGGATAAAACTTACCAGGAAAGGTTAAAGGATCTTAACATGTATAGCTTGGAGGAAAGACGAGACAGGGGGGATATGATAGAAACATTTAAATACATAAAGGGAATCAACACAGTAAAGGAGGAGACTATATTTAAAAGAAGAAAAACTACCACAACAAGAGGACATAGTCTTAAATTAAAGGGACAAAGGTTTAAAAATAATATCAGGAAGTATTACTTTACTGAGAGGGTAGTGGATGCATGGAATAGCCTTCCAGCTGAAGTGGTAGAGGTTAACACAGTAAAGGAGTTTAAGCATGCGTGGGATAGGCATAAGGCTATCCTAATTAAAGAGATAAGGCCAGAGACTAATGAAAGTATTTAGAAAACTGGGCAGACTAGATGGGCCGAATGGTTCTTATCTGCCGTCATTCTATGTTTCCATGTTTCTATTAACACCTTGGAACAGTTCTCCCCACAGTGTTCTAATTTTTTGTCTGGGTGGCCGCAATTGTTATGGACATCCACGAGGTGGCGCCCATCTTGTTCGCATGAACGCAGGCAGCAGTGTTTGGGCATGAATATCATAGAACTAAAATCGGACACAGAAACTCCCGAACACTGCTGGACTTCCATTATCGCCTGCGTTCGGTTCTATACAATTTAGAAGGGCACTGTTCGGTGAAATTGTTCGTCTGGATGAGGGGAACAAGCTCCAGGGTAAGAACATTGACTATGTTCGGTAGTTTGTTCGTTTTCCAAACTACCGAACTAGACCGAACTATTTTGGGCATAGGACCATGCGTGCGGTCGGTCATAAATAAGACTTCTAGGAAATTCCTGAACCCCTGAACTTATCTGGGAGTTTTTTTGGATATGTTGGTCACCCATATCACGGGATGTAACGTTTGTGGGGTTTTTGTATGTTTTAAAGGTATTTTGGGGGTTTTATAAAAATGTGTGGTTTTTGTGTCTGGAGATAATTGAGTTTAGTTCAGTTCATGACTCAATTATCTCCCAGGTACAGAGGAGGGATTAAGCTAATATGTGTGGGAGTGTCCTGGATCTGAGAGCCAATGTAATTTTGTATTTGTTTCTACAGTGGTTAACTCTCAGGTCCAGGGGGGAGTGCCCATTGCATGGGGACTTGCATATAAGGCCAGTTGTGGCTACCAATAAACAAGTTCCTGCCCTCAGCATAGAGTCTAATCCCCTGGGATTATAATCACATGCTCTTGTAAGAGCGGCCTGCTTTGCTCTCTGGACTAGGAGAGGTTGGCCCACTGGAAGCTGGATCCTAGTCTTGGTTCCAGGGTGGGTGGAGGACAGCGAGACCCTAACCAAGCTGGAAGCAGGGACTACAGTGCTGATGGTGTCTGGTGGAGTACTCGGTGAGCACTAGGAGCATCGATTGCCAGGCGGTCCGCCACAATTTGTTTGTTTTTTTTAAATAGTGGGTGGCCCTCAATGTAAACTAACAAAGGAACAGTTCAATGCCAGAAATAAATGTAATAATTTCTAATGTGTAAGTTTTCCATTAATTAAAGCAGAAAAAAAATCATTGTTTTAGTAATTTGGGGAGGTAGTGAAATTGTGACATTATCAACTACAAAAGTGATTTTACTTTGAAATATTTGTTGCAACTGGAGATAAAGGAAGATCATTAACAGCTCTGTTTTTAAGATATCAAAACTTTAAGAAGTAGCATGTCATTCGGGAAGAGATGTAAAAAGGTGTCATCTGATTCTCTATGATATTGGATTACAAAGGAATCAAATCATTGGCCCCAAATAAAATTTAGAATGGGCTAAAATCCAAATCTTAGTCTTTCCCAGTAGAGTATAGAGCATCTACAGCATCTACCTGAGACACAAGTGCTGAGAGAGCAATCTGAGAGATACAATTTGAACCTGAGAAGCCAAATGCCACTGATGCCCAGGATCATTTGTCACTTTGTTTAGCATCATTTCAGTTGAAAGCTGAAAGGGCAAGTAGGGAGTTAGGCAAGACAACATGAAATAGGGATCTGTACATTATGGTATTTCTGAACTAGTTTAATACTTGAATATGAATATCCATCTATTTCATTGTACCAGAATGCTAGAGTTTCAAGCTGCCTACGTCAATGGAACCACAAAAGACTGATATATACAAAGAATAAGAACATTGTCAGAATTCTGGGGGGAATCATGCCGAACCACACATTCAGTCGTAAAGATCCAGCTCAAGACAACCCCAATCATGAGACATCACAACTAACCGTGGAAAATGTGACAAAGTTAGAACACGCATATGAATCTGTTGAAGGGGTATTTCATGAAACTCGGATGGTGGAAGAATACATCAGGAGGACACAACAGTCTTCAGTGAATATAGGTCAAAATAACACAGACAGTTTGGTGGAAAATTCTACATGTCCTGCAGCACCATCGGACGAAGAGAATGGTAGGTTTTTATTAATAACTTTCTCTTTTTCTATTAGGCATCTGCACTGTAGCAATGACACGAGCCTGACTTGTAGCCCATGCTCAATACAATCCTTATCATCCTAACAAGGCAATGGCTTGTTTTTTTTCCGTTGCATAACATTGTTATCCACCAGTTCTGGTGTCATATTTTACCAAAAATTTTAAAATGAGATGAATTTGACACTAGATATAAATCATATTATACCTTTATGTCTGTTTTTATTTCTAGATATATCTTTCACTTATGTGGGTGTCCTGGGTTTTCATTAGAAGTTTTCAAGATCTATATTTTCTTGATGTCCATTTTCAGTACTATTGTCTTGTTAGGTCACTTTGCACCTTATTCATAAAATAACAGTCTGAGTAATAGCTATTGATTATTATAAAGCTATGTTTAGTAATAGTTTAGTTTGTGCAAATTATGGGTTTGTGTCCTTGGGTTCTAGCAGCATGAGGGACTTTCCTCAGTTCAGATCTCCTTTTAAAGAGCTGCAATTCTCTTCTGTCCTGGTGCTGCAAAGAAGATCTAAACCAAGATACTCTCCCCACCATTATTCAAGTCTGAGTTGAGTTCCACTTTTGTGTCATCTGTTCCACTTATGCTTATTACTCCAATTGCTGTCTATTTCTTCTGGGAGTTGTTTGGCAAACTTGAGAACGGAAGCAATGTTTTTGAATAGGAAAGAGAAGTGGTTTCCTCCTTTCAATGTTGACATCTATTGTTCAGTGTTTTCTTTATGATATACTCGGGAATCCCCTCAAATGGCTGAGATGCAGCAAGAAGTCTTAACGTTTAAATAGTGCCAACATATGCTGCAATGCTTTACAATTTTATAATGGGGATATTTGACAAGTAATTGACTTTCAGGATTACAATACTCAACTACACAGAACTGAGGTCAGAATAGAGAAAGGTAGGGCAGAGTATATTACCAGTCTACAGAATTGATCAGACTAAATACTAATAGAGAGATAAATTGTAAATGGAAGAACAAGCCAGGGTCAGGATAATAAAAGTACATGAATTCATGTAAACTAGCAGAGGTCAGGATTACAGCAGTACAGAGAGTCGAAAAACAAGCCAACGTCAAATGCCAGAGGCTTACAGTAGTGTAATAACACCCTAATCAGAGACCAAACGGAAACCACAACAGGGTAAAGTTCAGGTCAAGAGGAGGGTCAATATAGATCAAGACATCATCCTATTGGTCTGTGTAAGTTCTGTGATGCCAAAACGTGTTACATCTTCATTGCAGAAATGAAGCAGGAAGGATTGCGTAATAATTTTTATGCATCTACATCGACACAAGGAGATGTAAAATGATGCGCCAAGACAGAGGCCTGTAGCGGAAAATAACATAGAGTCAGTATCAAAGTAGCTGGTATCATCACATCCACATACAAAATATTAACAGAGATATTGATACGGGAGAAACTGACGGAAGCCAAGCACAGAGAGATGGACACAGGTTTCTTCAGGA